>NC_092751.1:103693619-103901119 GCF_047496795.1 Chiloscyllium punctatum
GGATAAAGGAGGGGAGAGAGAGGAATGGGGATAAAGGAGGGAGAGAGAGAGGAATGGGGATAAAGGAGGGAGAGAGAGGAATGGGGATAAAGGAGGGAGAGAGAGGAATGGGGATAAAGGAGAGAGAGAGAGGAATGGGGATAAAGGAGGGGAGAGAGAGAGAAGGAATGGGATAAAAGGAGGGGGAGAGAGAGAGGAATGGGGATAAAGGAGGGAGAGAGAGAGAGGAATGGGGATAAAGGAGGGTGAGAGAGAGGAATGGGGGATAAGGAGGGAGAGAAGAGAGGGGAATGGGGATAAAGGAGGAGAGAGAGAGAGAGAGGAATGGGGATAAAGGAGGGTGAGAGAGAGAGAGAGGAATGGGGATAAAGGAGGGTGAGAGAGAGAGAGAGGAATGGGGATAAAGGAGGGTGAGAGAGAGAGAGAGGAATGGGGATAAAGGAGGGTGAGAGAGAGAGAGGAATGGGATAAAGGGGAGAGAGAGGATGGGATAAAGGAGGGGGAGAGAGAGAGGAATGGGATAAAGGAGGGGGAGAGAGAGGAATGGGGATAAAGGAGGGATGTGAGGGGGGAATGGGGATAAAGGAGGGAGAGAGAGAGAGAGGAATGGGGATAAAGGAGGGAGGGAGGGAGGGAGAGAGAGAGAGAGGAATGGGGATAAAGGAGGGAGGGAGAGAGAGAGAGGAAATGGGATAAAGGAGGGAGAGAGAGAGAGAGGAATGGGGAGAAAGGAGGGAGAGAGAGAGAGAGAGAGAATGGGGATAAAGGAGGGAGGGAGAGAGAGAGATGAATGGTGATAAAGGAGGGAGGAGAGAGAGAGAGGAATGGGATAGAGGAGGGTGAGAGAGAGAGAGAGAGAGAGGAATGGGGATAAGGAGGGTGAGAGAGAGAGAGAGAGGAATGGGGATAAAGGAGGGAGGGAGAGAGAGAGAGAGAGGAATGGGGATAAAGGAGGGTGAGAGAGGAGAGGGGAATGGGGATAAAGGAGGGAGGGAGGGAGAGGAATGGGGATAAAGGAGGGTGAGAGAGAGGAATGGGGATAAAGGAGAGAGTGAGGGCTGAATGGGGATAAAGGAGGGAGAGAGAGAGAGAGAGGAATGGGGATAAAGGAGGGTGAGAGAGAGAGAGGAATGGGATAAATGAGGGTGAGAGAGAGAGAGGAATGGGGATAAAGGAGGGTGAGAGAGAGAGAGAGAGGAATGGGGATAAAGGAGGGTGAGAGAGAGGGAGAGAGGAATGGGGATAAAGGAGGGTGGAGAGAGAGAGAGAGAGAGAGAGAGAGGAATGGGGCTAAAGGGGGGTGAGAGAGAGAGAGAGAGAGGAATGGGGATAAAGGAGGGTGAGAGAGAGAGAGAGAGAGAGAGGAATGGAGATAAAGGAGGGTGAGAGAGAGAGAGAGGAATGGGGATAAAGGAGGGTGAGAGAGAGAGAGAGAGAGAGGAATGGGGATAAAGGAGGGTGAGAGAGAGAGAGGGGAATGGGGATAAAGGAGGGAGGGAGGGGAATGGGGATAAAGGAGGGAGGGAGGGAGAGGAATGGGGATAAAGGAGGGTGAGAGAGAGGAATGGGGATAATAGGGTGAGAGAGAGAGAGAGAGGAATGGGGATAAAGGAGGGAGGGAGGGGAGAGGAGAGAGAGAGAGAGAGAGGAATGGGGATAAAGGAGGGAGGGAGAGAGAGAGAGAGGAATGGGGATAAAGGAGGGAGGGAGAGAGAGAGGAATGGGGATAAGGAGGGTGAGAGAGAGAGAGAGGAATGGGGATAGAGGAGGGTGAGAGAGAGAGAGAGAGAGGAATGGGGATAAAGGAGGGTGAGAGAGAGAGAGAGAGAGAGAGAGGAATGGGGATAAGGAGGGAGGGAGAGAGAGAGAGAGGGGAATGGGGATAAGGAGGGAGGGAGGGAATGGGGATAAAGGAGGGAGGGAGGGAGAGGAATGGGGATAAAGGAGGGTGAGAGAGAGGAATGGGGATAAAGGAGAGAGTGAGGGGGGAATTGGGATAAAGGAGGGAGAGAGAGAGAGAGAGAGGAATGTGGATAAAGGAGGGAGGAAGAGAGAGAGAGAGAGAGAGGAATGGGGTAAAGGAGGGTGAGAGAGAGAGAGAGGAATGGGGATAAAGGAGGGTGAGAGAGAGGGAGAGAGGAAGGGGATAAAGGAGGGTGAGAGAGAGAGAGAGAGAGGAATGGGGATAAAGGAGGGTGAGAGAGAGAGAGAGAGGAATGGGGTTAAAGGAGGGTGAGAGAGAGAGTGAGAGGGGAATGGGGATAAAGGAGGGGAGGGAGGGAGGAGGAATGGGGATAAAGGAGGTTGAGAGAGAGAGAGAGGAATGGGGATAAAGGAGGGTGAGAGAGAGGAATTGGGATTAAGGAGGGAGGGAGGGAGAGAGAGAGAGGGAATGGGGATAAAGGTGGGAGAGAGAGAGGAATGGGGATAAAGGTGGGAGAGAGAGAGGAATGGGGATAAAGGTGGGAGAGAGAGAGAGGAATGGGGATTAAAGGTAGATGGGAGAGAGAGAGAGAGAGAGAGGAATGGGGATAAAGGAGGGAGAGAGAGAGAATGGGGATAAAGGAGGGTGAGAGAGAGAGAGTGAGAGAGAGAGGAATGGGGATAAAGGAGGGTGAGAGAGAGAGAGAGAGAGGAATGGGGATAAAGGAGGGTTGAGAGAGAGAGGGATGGGGATAAAGGAGTGAGAGAGAGAGGAATGGGGATAAAGGAGGGAGAGTGAGAGAGGAATGGGGATAAAGGAGGGAGAGAGAGAGGGAGAGAGGAATGGGGATAAAGGAGGGTGAGAGAGAGAGAGAGAGGAATGGGGATAAAGGAGGGTGAGAGAGAGAAGAGGAATGGGGTAAAGGAGGGTGAGAGAGAGAGAGAGAGGGGAATGGGGATAAAGGAGGTGTGAGAGAGAGAGAGAGGAATGGGGATAAAGGAGGGTGAGAGAGAGAGAGGAATAGGGATAAATTAGGGTGAGAGAGAGGAATGGGGATAAATGAGGGTGAGAGAGAGAGAGAGGAATGGGGATAAAGGAGGGAGGGAGAGAGAGAGAGAGGAATGGGGATAAAGGAGGGTGAGAGAGAGAGAGAGAGAGGAATGGGGATAAAGGAGGGTGAGAGAGAGAGAGAGGAATGGGGATAAAGGAGGGTGAAGAGAGAGAGAGGAATGGGGATAAATGAGGGTGAGAGAGAGGAATGGGGATAAATCAGGTGAGAGAGAGAGAGGAATGGGGATAAAGGAGGGAGGGAGAGAGAGAGTGGAATGGGGATAAAGGAGGGAGAGAGAGAGAGAGGAATGGGGATAAAGGAGGGAGGGAGAGAGAGAGAGGAATGGGGATAAAGGATGGTGAGAGAGAGGAATGGGGATAAAGGAGGGAGGGAGAGAGAGAGAGGAATGGGGATAAAGGAGGGTGAGAGAGAGAGGAATGGGGAAAAAGGAGGGTGAGAGAGAGAGAGAGAGGAATGGGGATAAAGGAGAGAGTGAGGGGGGGAATGGGGATAAAGGAGGGAGAGAGAGAGAGAGAAAGAGGAATGGGGATAAAGGAGGGGGAGAGAGAGGAATGGGGATAAAGGAGGGGGAGAGAGAGGAATGGGGATAAAGGAGGGAGAGAGAGGAATGGGGATAAAGGAGGGAGAGAGAGAGGAATGGGGATAAAGGAGGGTGAGAGAGAGGAAAGGGGATAAAGGAGGGATAGAGAGAGGAATGGGGATAAAGGAGAGAGAGAGAGGAATGGGGATAAAGGAGAGAGAGAGAGGAATGGGGATAAAGGAGGGGGAGAGAGAGAGGAATGGGGATAAAGGAGGGTGAGAGAGAGGAATGGGGATAAAGGAGAGAGTGAGGGGGGAATGGGGATAAAGGAGGGAGGGAGAGAGAGAGAGAGAGAGAGAGGAATGGGGATAAAGGAGGGTGAGAGAGAGAGAGAGGAATGGGGATAAAGGAGGGTGAGAGAGAGAGAGAGGAATGGGGATAAAGGAGGGTGAGAGAGAGAGAGAGGAATGGGGATAAAGGAGGGTGAGAGAGAGAGAGGAATGGGGATAAAGGAGGGAGAGAGAGAGGAATGGGATAAAGGAGGGGGAGAGAGAGAGGAATGGGATAAAGGAGGGGGAGAGAGAGGAATGGGGATAAAGGAGGGTGAGAGAGGAATGGGGATAAATCAGGGTGAGAGAGAGAGAGAGAGAGGAATGGGGATAAAGGAGGGAGTGAGGGGGGAATGGGGATAAAGGAGGGAGAGAGAGAGAGAGGAACGGGGATAAAGGAGGGAGGGAGGGAGGGAGAGAGAGAGAGAGAGGAATGGGGATAAAGGAGGGAGGGAGAGAGAGAGGAATGGGGATAAAGGAGGGAGAGAGAGAGAGAGGAATGGGGAGAAAGGAGGGAGAGAGAGAGAGAGAGAGAGAGGAATGGGGATAAAGGAGGGAGGGAGAGAGAGAGATGAATGTTGATAAAGGAGGGAGAGAGAGAGAGAGAGGAATGGGGATAGAGGAGGGTGAGAGAGAGAGAGAGAGAGGAATGGGGATAAAGGAGGGTGAGAGAGAGAGAGAGGAATGGGGATAAAGGAGGGAGGGAGAGAGAGAGAGAGAGAGGAATGGGGATAAAGGAGGGTGAGAGAGAGAGGGGAATGGGGATAAAGGAGGGAGGGAGGGAGAGGAATGGGGATAAAGGAGGGTGAGAGAGAGGAATGGGATAAAGGAGAGAGTGAGGGGGAATGGGGATAAAGGAGGGAGAGAGAGAGAGAGAGAGGAATGGGGATAAAGGAGGGTGAGAGAGAGAGAGGAATGGGGATAAAGGAGGGTGAGAGTGAGAGAGGAATGGGGATAAAGGAGGGTGAGAGAGAGAGAGAGAGGAATGGGGATAAAGGAGGGTGAGAGAGAGGGAGAGAGGAATGGGGATAAAGGAGGGTGAGAGAGAGAGAGAGAGAGAGGAATGGGGATAAAGGGGGGTGAGAGAGAGAGAGAGAGAGGAATGGGGATAAAGGAGGGTGAGAGAGAGAGAGAGAGAGAGGAATGGAGATAAAGGAGGGTGAGAGAGAGAGAGAGGAATGGGGATAAAGGAGGGTGAGAGAGAGCGAGGGGAATGGGGATAAAGGAGGGAGGGAGGGAGGGGAATGGGGATAAAGGAGGGAGGGAGGGAGAGGAATGGGGATAAAGGAGGGTGAGAGAGAGGAATGGGGATAAATCAGGGTGAGAGAGAGAGAGAGAGGAATGGGGATAAAGGAGGGAGGGAGGGAGAGAGAGAGAGAGAGAGAGAGAGGAATGGGGATAAAGGAGGGAGGGAGAGAGAGAGAGAGGAATGGGGATAAAGGAGGGAGGGAGAGAGAGAGAGGAATGGGGATAAAGGAGGGTGAGAGAGAGAGAGAGGAATGGGGATAGAGGAGGGTGAGAGAGAGAGAGAGAGAGAGGAATGGGGATAAAGGAGGGTGAGAAAGAGAGAGAGAGAGAGAGAGAGGAATGGGGATAAAGGAGGGAGGGAGAGAGAGAGAGAGAGGGGAATGGGGATAAAGGAGGGAGGGAGGGGAATGGGGATAAAGGAGGGAGGGAGGGAGAGGAATGGGGATAAAGGAGGGTGAGAGAGAGGAATGGGGATAAAGGAGAGAGTGAGGGGGGGAATGTGGATAAAGGAGGGAGAGAGAGAGAGAGAGGAATGGGGATAAAGGAGGGAGGAAGAGAAAGAGAGAGAGAGAGGAATGGGGACAAAGGAGGGAGGGAGAGAGAGAGAGAGGAATGGGGATAAAGGAGGGAGGGAGAGACAGAGAGAGAGGAATGGGGATAAAGGAGGGTGAGAGAGAGAGAGAGAGAGAGGAATGGGGATAAAGGAGGGAGAGAGAGAGGGAGAGAGGAACGGGGATAAAGGAGGGTGAGAGAGAGAGAGAGAGAGGAATGGGGATAAAGGAGGTTGAGAGAGAGAGAGAGAGGAATGGGGTAAAGGAGGGTGTGAGAGAGAGAGGAATGGGGATAAAGGAGGGAGAGAGAGAGAGGGGAATGGGGATAAAGGAGCGAGAGAGAGAGAGTGGAATGGGGATAAAGGAGGGAAAGAGAGAGAGAGAGGAATGGGGATAAAGGAGGGAGGGGGAGAGAGAGAGGAATGGGGATAAAGGAGGGAGGGGGAGAGAGAGAGAGAGAGGAATGGGGATAAAGGAGAGAGAGAGAGGAATGGGGATAAAGGAGGGTGAGAGAGAGAGAGAGAGAGGAATGGGGATGAGGGAGGGAGGGAGAGACAGAGACAGGAATGGGGATAAAGGTGGGAGAGAGAGAGAGGAATGGGATAAAGGAGGGAGAGAGAGAGGATTGGGGATAAAGGAGGGTGAGAGAGAGGAATGGGGACTAAGGAGGGAGAGAGAGAGAGAGGAATGGGGAAAAGCAGAGAGAGAGAGAGAGGAATGGGGATAAAGGAGGGGGAGAGAGAGGAATGGGGATAAAGGAGGGGGAGAGAGAGGAATGGGGATAAAGGAGGGAGAGAGAGAGAGGAATGGGGATAAATGAGGGTGAGAGAGAGAGGAATGGGGATAAATCAGGGTGAGAGAGAGAGAGAGAGGAATGGGGATAAAGGAGAGAGTGAGGGGGGAATGGGGATAAAGGACGGAGAGAGAGAGAGAGAGAGAGAGAGAGGAATGGGGATAAAGGAGGGAGGGAGAGAGAGAGAGGAATGGGGATAAAGGAGGGAGGGAGAGAGAGAGAGGAATGGGGATAAAGGAGGGTGAGAGAGAGAGAGAGAGAGAGAGAGGAATGGGGATAAAGGAGGGTGAGAGAGAGAGAGAGAGGAATGGGGCTAAAGGAGGGTGTGAGAGAGAGAGAGAGAGGAATGGGGATAAAGGAGGGAGGGAGAGAGAGAGAGAGAGAGGAATGGGGATAAAGGAGGGAGGGAGAGAGAGAGAGAGAGAGAGGAATGGGGATAAAGGAGGGTGAGAGAGAGAGAGAGGAATGGGGATAAAGGAGGGTGAGAGAGTGAGAGAGAGAGGAATGGGGATAAAGGAGGGAGAGAGAGAGAGAGAGAGGAATGGGGATAAAGGTGGGAGAGAGAAAGGAATGGGGATAAAGGAGGGAGAGAGAGAGAGAGAGAGAGGGGAATGGGGATAAAGGAGGGAGAGAGAGAGAAGAATGGGCATGAGGGAGGGAGGGAGAGAGAGGGAGATGAACGGGGATAAAGGAGGGAGAGAGAGAGAGAGGAATGGGGATAAAGGAGGGAGAGAGAGAGAGGGGAATGGGGATAAAGGAGCGAGAGAGAGAGAGAGGAATGGGGTTAAAGGAGGGAAAGAGAGAGAGAGGGGAATGGGGATAAAGGAGGGAGGGGGAGAGAGAGAGGAATGGGGATAAAGGAGGGAGGGGGAGAGAGAGAGAGAGAGAGAGGAATGGGGATAAAGGAGAGAGAGAGAGGAATGGGGATAAAGGAGGGTGAGAGAGAGAGAGAGAGAGGAATGGGGATAAAGGAGGGTGAGAGAGAGAGAGAGAGGAATGGGGATAAAGGAGGGTGAGAGAGAGAGAGGAATGGGGATAAAGGAGGGTGAGAGAGAGAGAGAGGAATGGGGATGAGGGAGGGAGGGTGAGAGAGAGACAGGAATGGGGATAAAGGTGGGAGAGAGAGAGAGGAATGGGGATAAAGGTGGGAGAGAGAGAGGAATGGGGATAAAGGTGGGAGAGAGAGAGGAATGGGGATAAATCAGGGTGAGAGAGAGAGAGAGGGATGGGGATAAAGGAGTGAGAGAGAGAGGAATGGGGATAAAGAAGGGAGAGAGAGAAAGAGAGGAATGGGGATAAAGGAGATAGAGAGAGAGAGAGAGAGGAATGGGTATAAAGGAGGGTGAGAGAGAGAGAGAGAGGAATGGGGATAAAGGAGGGTGAGAGAGAGAGGAATGGGGATAAAGGTGGGAGAGAGAGAGGAATGGGGATAAATCAGGGTGAGAGAGAGGGATGGGGATAAAGGAGTGAGAGAGAGAGGAATGGGGATAAAGGAGGGAGAGAGAGAGAGGAATGGGGATAAAGGAGGGTGAGAGAGAGAGAGAGAGAGAGAGAGGAATGGGGATAAAGGAGGGTGAGAGAGAGAGAGAGAGGAATGGCGATAAAGGAGGGAGGGAGGGAGAGAGAGAGAGAGGAATGGGGATAAAGGTGGGAGAGAGAAAGGAATGGGGATAAAGGAGGGAGAGAGAGAGAGGTATGGGGATAAGGGAGGGAGAGAGAGCGAGGAATGGGGATAAGGGAGGGAGAGAGAGGGAGGAATGGGGATAAAGGAGGGAGAGAGAGAGAGAGAGGAATTGGGACAAGGGAGGGAGAGAGAGAGAGAGAGAGGAATGGGGATAAAGGAGAGAGAGAGAGGAATGGGGATAAAGGAGAGAGTGTGGGGGGAAATGGGGATAAAGGAGAGAGAGAGAGAGAGAGAGAGGAATGGGGATTAAGGAGGGAGGGAGAGAGAGAGAGAGAGGAATGGGGATTAAGGAGGGAGGGAGAGAGAGAGAGGGGAATGGGGATAAGGGAGGGAGAGAGAGAGAGAGAGGAATGGGGATAAAGGAGAGAGAGAGAGAGAGGAATGAGGATAAAAGAGAGAGGGAGGGGGAGAGAGAGATAGGAATGGGGATAAAGGAGAGAGAGAGGAATGGGGATAAAAGAGAGAGGAAGAGAGAGAGAGAGAGGAATGGGGAGAAAAGAGAGAGAGGAATGGGGATAAAAGAGAGAGGAAGAGAGAGAGAGAGAGGAATGGGGATACAGGAGGGAGAGAGAGAGAGGAATGGGGATAAAGGAGAGAGAGAGGAATGGGGATAAAGGAGAGAGAGAGAGAGGAATGGGGATAAAGGAGGGAGAGAGAGAGAAGGATTGGGATAAAGGAGAGAGAGAGGGAATGGGGATAAAGGAGAGAGGGAATTGGCGTAAAGGAGAGAGAGTGGAATGGGGATAAAGGATAGAGGGGATCGATATTAAAACGAGAGAGAGAGCAAAGTTGGCATTGGACCGAAAGGGGAAGAAAGCAAACAAAGTGAAAAACTACAAAAGTAAAGAAGGTGATAGGGGAATATCGAAAAATGCAAGTCAAGGGAAAGAATCGGGAATCACAGACAGTTATGGTGCAGGACAAGGCAATTTTGCCCATTGTGATCTCTCCAGCTCTTGGGCTGATTTAGTGCCATTCTTCTGCTTTTTCCCTGTATTCTTGTCCATTATTTCTAAACCCATAATCATCCAATGCCCCTTGAATGTGTCGATTGAGTCAGCCTCCACCACATTTCTGGGCAGTGCTTTCCAGACCTTAACCATTGTCTGTGTGGAATGTTTTTTCTTACATTATATTTGTTTGTTTTGCAAATGAGTTTAAATCTGTGCCCATTCATTCCTGTTCTTTTAACAAGTGTGAACAGTTTCTCTTATCAACTCCATCCATTCATCCCCTCATGATTTTGACAACCTCAATCAGATCTCCTCTCAGCCATCTCTCAAAGGAGAACCGTTCCAACTGCTGAGGAACAGTGATATATTTCCAAGTCTCAGTGATGTGTGACTTGGAGAGGGGCTGCAGGAGTTTGTGTTCCTATATATCTGTTGCCCTTGTTCTTCTAGGTGGTTGAGGTCACAGGTTTAGATAAATGTCTGTGGCGAATTGCTGTTGTGCGTCTTGTAAATGGACACACGACTGCGACTGTATCTGTGATAAAGGGAGCAATAAGTCTGGAAGGCACAGGAACAGAAGTAGACCATTTGGCCCATCATGTCTGCTAATGAACCTGTTCTGAATGCCATTACATTTTTCATTAGATAAGCTGACAAAACTGTTCAAAGTATTTTAGGTGTGATTTAACTTGTGCCTTATAGAGCTTTAGTAACACTTTATTTTTAATACTTAATTCCCTTTAAAATGAAGGCTACCATTTAGTTTGCAGCTTGGTGCTGTCTTTCTCCATGTAAATAATCTTCAGCTCCTCGATTCCTTCCACCAAAGTTCATAACCTCACATTTTGCCACATTACCTTCCATCGTCCAAGTACTCACCGAACCTGTCTATGTCCCTCTTGTAGACTCTTTATGTCATCTGTAACACTTACTTTCCTACCTATTCATGTCATATGAAAACTTAGGTTCAGGTCAGTCATTTCCATCATTCAAATGATTAATATATTATGTCATTAATTATGTTCCTAGCACTGATCTGCAGTATCTTATTGAATACGTTTTGAAGATACAAATATGTAGCATTGGTTGGTTTCTCTTTACCTATCCTATGAGTAACTCCTCAATAACTCTCATAAAGTTGTTAAGTGTGATTTCTCCTTCACAAAGCCACACTGATTCTGTTTGTTTGTATTATGCGTTTTCAAATGCTCGGCTATTACAACCCCGATAATAGACTGAACATTTTCCCAAATGAAAGATGTTAAGCTTAAGCAGTTTATAGTTGTTCAATTCTTTCTGTTCTCCCTTTTTGAATAAGGTAATTTTATAATCTTCTGTGACTTTTCCACAATGTAAGGATACTTGCAAGAGTATTATAGTGTATCCACTACTGCTGTAACTACTTCCTTTTATATCCTAGGATGCAACCCATCAGGATCGGGGGACTTATTGGCATTTAAATCCATTAGTTTCCTTCATATGTTTTCTCTAGTGGTAGATATTGTATTTATTTCCTACCACCAACCGCCCCCCCCCACCCCCCCACCTTCCCTTTGCTCTTTGATCATTTAGTATTTTTAACACCTTTGAATCCTCCCCGTTCCTCCAGACCAAAGGGATACCAAAGGGCACCTGCATGGGCCCCAGCTATGCCTGCCTCTTTGTCAGGCACATGGAACAATCTATCTTCTGCAGCTACACTGGCACCATTCCCCACCTTTTCCTCCACTACATCAATGACTGTATGGGTGCCACCTTGTGCTCCCTTGAGGAGGTTGAACAGTTCATCGACTATCCGAACATCTTCCACCCTGACCTCAAGTTCACCTGGACCATCTCGGACATCTCCCTCCCCTTCCTGGACCTCTCTATCTCCATTTCCACCAACCCACTCAACACGGACATCTACTTCATACCCACAGACTCCCACAGCTATAGGACTACACCTCTTCCCAACCTTCCTCCTGTAAAAACACTATCCCTTACTCCCAATATCTCCGCCTCTGCCATATCTGCTCCCAGGAGGACTAATTCCACTCTAGAATATCCCAGATGGCCTCTTTATTCAAGGACCACAATTTCCCCTCTCACATGGTAACAATGCCCTCCAACGCATCTCCTCCACTTCCCACAACTCTGTCATTGAACCCCATCCCTCCAATTGCAACAAGGACAGAATCCCCTAGTCCTCACCTTCCACCCTACCAACCACCAGATTCAACACATCATCCTCCGCCATTTCTGCCACCTACAAACAGACCCCACCACCACAGATATAATTCCCCCCCACCTCTATCAGCATTCTCCACAGACCATCCCTTCCGCGACTCCCTTGTTAGGTCCACGCCCCTCACCAACCCACCCGCCACTCCTGGCACCTTCTTGCCACCACAAGAGGTGTAAAACCTGTGCCCACACCTCTCCCCTCACCTCCATCCAAGGTCCCAAAGGACCCTTCCACATCCAGCAGAGATTCTCCTGCACATCCAAACACCTCATCTACTGTGTCCGTTGCATTCAATGTGGTCTTCTGTACATCGGGGAGGCAGGACGTCCACTTGCGGAATGTTTCAGACAACATCTCTTGGACACACACTAAACAACCCACCGCCTCCCTGTGGCTGAACATGTTAACTCCCCCTCCCATTCTGGCAAGGGCATGCAAGTCTTCCACTGCCAAATCCTTGCTACCTGACACCTGGAGGAAGAATGCCTCATCTTCCACCTTGGGACCCTCCAACAACATAGGATCAATGTCGACTTCACCAGTTTCCTCATCTTCCTTCCCCACCATCTTATTCCCAGATCCAACCCTCCAATTCGGCACCGCCCTCATGAACTGTGCTCCCTGTCCACCTTTCTTCCCACCTATCTGCTCCAACCTATCACTATCACCCCCTCCCCCACCTTCATCTTCCTATCGCATTCTCAGCTACCTCCCCCCCCCCACCCCCCCAACTGTCCCCTCCCTCCCGTTCCCCCCCTCTCCCAAACACCCCTCCCTCCCTCACTCCCATTTATCTCTCAGTCCCCTTGGGCCACAAGCCTCATTGCTGATGAAGAGCTTATGCCTGAAACATAGACTCTCCTGCTCCTCAGGTGCTGCCCGACTGGCTTTGCTTTTCCAGCACCACACTTTTTGACTAGTATATTTGGAATGCAAGTCTCCTCTACCATGAAGATTGGTGCAAAGTTTTTTGATTAACTCCTCTGTGGCCCAATGGTTAGCACTGCTACCTCACAGCACCAGGGACCCAGGTTCAATTCATGCCTCTGGCGACTGTCTGTGTGGAGTTTGCACATTCTCCCCATGTCTGCATGGGTTTCCTCCCACAATCCAAAGATGTGCAGGTTAGGTGAATTGGCCATGCTAAATTGTCCATAGTGTAGGTTATTAGTCAGGGGTAAATATAGGGGAATGGGTCTGGGTGGGTTACTCTTCAGAGAGTCGGTATGGACTTGTTGGGCCAAAGGGCCTGTTTCCACACTGTAGGGATTCTAATTCCAATTTCCTGTGGATATTGAAGGTTTAATTCTCCCATGGGATGTGGGTATCATTTGGCAAGACCAGCAAGACCAGCAACCCGTTGAGCTGAATGATTCGCGAGGCTATGTCAGAGGATAGTTAAGAGACAGTAATGTTACTGAAAGTCTGGAGTCACATGTAGGCTGGATCGGGTAAGGATGGCAGATTTCCTTCTCCAATAGGTTTTAGTGAGTTTTTCCCAACAATCAATGCTAGTTCCATGGCTCTATTAACTTTATATTCCAGTTGTATGAATTGATTTGAAATTCCACCAGCTGCCACGATGGGATTTGAACCCATTTCTCCGGGGAGTTGGTCTGGATTCCCAGTCCAGTGACAATACCGTTTCACCAGCATTTGGCCCTGTGAATATTGCGCCGATCAAGCTGCTGCGTTACTCTGGATGGTGCTAGACTTCTTGAGCGTTGTTGGAGCTGCACTCATCTGTCATACTCTTAATTCTGAACCAGAAAAGTTTAGATTCAAGTTTCACTCTGGAGAGACTTGAGCATGTGAACCTGCGTGATACGCAAGGCAGCTCTGAGGGAGTGCTGTACTGCTGTCATCTTTCAGGTACGATATTAAGCTGAGGCACTGCCTGCTTTCAAGTGATATTTTACATCCAAAAATGTAGCTTAGGATAAGATCTTGAGAAGTACTTTGTAAAACATATTGACATGAAAATTGTGGCAAGTGCAATAAAAATTCAACTTGTCTTTATGGGTGGCACAGTGGCACAGTGGTTAGCATTGCTGCCTCACAGCGCCAGAGACCCAGGTTCAATTCCCGCCTCCCCGTGTCTGCGTGGGTTTCCTCCGGGTGCTCCGGTTTCCTCCCACAGTTCAAAGATGTGCAGGTCAGGTGAATTGGCCATGCTAAATTGCCCGTAGTGTTAGGTAAGGGGTATGGGTGGGTTGCGCTTCGGCGGGGCGGTGTGGACTTGTTGGGCCGAAGGGCCTGTTTCCACACTGTAAGTAATCTAATCTTCATATAATATGCTCCACTCTAAGGTACCTCAGTTCAGTTATAATACCTTTTCATGCTTACAAGGTATATTGTCAGGCATACTGCCAAGGGCAAAATGTTACAAAGTGAAAATTGCAGCTAATGCAATAGAAATAAGATTTTCTCCATACTCTTAGGTGCCTCGACACAAAGTTGTAATGTTTCTAATGTGTGATTTGTGGAAGACATGCAGCTCGTAGGGTTCTCAGTTTCCAGCACCCTGGTGAACAATGGTGAAAAGCCATTGGCAGCAACTTTAAAAATTGTACAATGCTGTTTGAAGGAGAGCTCTGACCTTTTATTTCTCTTTATCCAGCACAACAGAATCATTGGTGCAGTCTGCATTTCACTGTTAATTCAGTCAAATCTGCAGAAGCAATATTTCATTGAATGGATGTTCCATCGATGGAATGTACTGACTTGAGAGATGATGGAAGCTGAATTAAACTGAATGAAAGTTAGATTAGATTATCTACAGTGTAGAATCAGGCCCTTCAGCCCAACAAGTCCACACTGACCCTCTGCAGAGTAACCCACCCCAGACCCATTTCCCTCTGACTAATGCAGCTAATACTATGGGCAATTTAGCATGGCCAATTCGCCTAACATGCACATCTTTGGACTGTGGGAGGAAACCAGAGCACCCAAGCAGACACGGGGAGGATATGCAAACTCCATACAGACAGTCACCCAAGTTTGAAATCAAACCTGGGTCACTGGTGCTGTGAGGCAGCAGTGCTAACCACTGAGCCACCATGCCAATTAAATTCAGGAAATAACATTGCAGGATACAATTCAAACGTAACTTGAAGCATAAAATGTAGTCAGTGTAGGGAGATTGAAGGTAAAATCCAATCTCATTCACCAGCTTAGATTTAGATTTTATTGCCACATATACTGAAGTACAGCACGCGGTGTCCACCAATACCCTGGAGTTGTTCAGGGACAGGTGGGCGCCGCAGGGAGTGAAGTGTATTTTTTTCCCCCTCCAACTCTATTTTGATTTAGTCCCTACCCTCCCCTTCCCTGTTCGATCACACAGCATCGCCCTTTGATGTGAAGGGCAGTGCTTGTCACTGGCCACTCAGGTGTATCCTTTCTTCCTGATGGTGGAAAAGGAAGAAAAGGAGTGTCAAAAAAAAAGAAAAAAATGAAAATTTTTAAAAAGTGTATAATGTTGCCACTTTTAAGATACAAAGGTACTGAGGTACAAAAAACTTAGGTACAAAGTAGAAAGAGAAACATTTAAAAAGTTAAGTATTACCTTCATTGAATAGGTAGAAAAAAAATAAGGTGATAGCTAACATTAAAGTCCTTCTTAATTTAAACTAGAAAAACAAAGTACGGACTGGCAAGGAGACCCGGTTTCAATTCCAACCTCGGGCGACTGTGTGGATTTTGCACATTCTCCCTCTGCCTACATGCATTTCCTCATGTTTTCTCCCACGGTCACAACGATGTGCAGGTTAGGTGGATTGGCCATATATTTAGAGTCATAGAGATGTACAACACGGAAACAGACCCTTCTGTCCAACTCATCCATGCTGACCTGCTGGAAACTAATCTAGTCCCATTTGCCAGCACTTGGCCCATGTCTCTCTAAACCCTTTCTATTCATATACCCATCCAGATGCCTTTTAAATGTAAATTGTACCAGCCTCCACCACTTCCTCTGGCAGATATTTCCATACACGCACAACCCTCTGCGTGAAAAAGTTGCCCCTTAGGTCCCGATTAAATTTTTCTCCTCTCACTGTAGACCTATGCTCTCTAGTGATAGACTCTCCCACTGCAAGGAATAGACCTTGTCTATTTACCCTATCAATGCCCCTCATGATTATATGCACCTCTGTAAGGTCACCCCTCAGCCTCTGATGCTCCAGAGAAACTAGCCCTAGCCTATACAGCCTCTCCCTATAGCTCAAATCCTCCAACCCTGGCAATATCCTTCTAAATCTTTTCTGAATCCTTTCAAGTTTCACAACATCCTTCCGATCGAAGGGAGACCAGAATTGCACACAATATTCCAACAGTGGCCTAACCAATGTCCTGTACAGCTGCAACATGACCTCCCAACTCCTCGACTCAATGGTCTGCTAAATAAAGGAAAACATACTAAACACCTTCTTCACTATCCCAATCTACCTGCGCCTCCATTTTCAAGGAACTGTGAACTTGCACTTAAGGTCTCTTTGTTCAGCAACACTCCCAGGATCTTACCATGTAGAAAAGAAGTCCTTCTCTGATCTGCCTTTCCAAAGTGCAGCACCTCACATTTATCTAAACTCTATCTGCCATCCCTCAGCCATTGGCCCATCTGATCAAGATCCTGTTGTACTCAGAGTTAACCTTCTTTGCTGTCCGCTACACCTCCAATGTTGATGTCATCTACAAGCTTACTAACTATATCCCCTATGTTCACATCCAAATCATTTATATAAATGATGAAAAGCAGTGGACCCAGCACCGATCTTTGTGGCACTCCACTGGTCACAGGCCTCCAGTCTGAAAAACAACCCTCCACCACCACCCTCTGTCTTCTACCTTCAAGCCATATCTATATCCAAATGGCTAGTTCTCCCTGTATTCCATGAGATCTAACCTTGCTAACCAGTCTCCCATGGGGAACCTTGCTGAACGCCTTACTGAAGTCCATATAGATCATGTCCACTGCTCTGCCCTCACCAATCCTTTGTTACTTCTTCAAAAAATGCAATCATTTATGTGAGACATGATTTCCCACGCACAAAGCCATGTTGACTGTCCCTAATCAGTCCTTGTCTTTGAAGAGGTGACAAGTAGGTTAGACCAGGGAAACCCAGTGAATGTGGTCCATCTAGACTTCCAAAAGGCCTTTGATAAGGTGCCACATGGGAGGCTGCTGAGTAAGGTGAGGGCCCATGGTGTTCGAGGTGAGCTACTGGGATGGATTGAGGATTGGATGTCTGACAGAAGGTAGAGAGTTGGGATAAGAGGTTCTTTTTCGGAATGGCAGCCAGTGACAAGTGGTGTCCCGCAGGGTTCAGTGCTGGGGCCGTAGCTGTTCGCATTATATATTAATGATCTGGATGAAGGGACTGGGGGCATTCTAGCGAAGTTTTCCGATGATACGAAGATAGGTGGACAGGCAGGTAGTACTGAGGAAGTGGGGAGGCTACAGAAGGATCTAGACAGTTTGGGAGAGTGGTCCAGGAAATGGTTGATGAAGTTTAATGTGAGCAAATGCGAGGTCTTGCACTTTGGAAAAAAAAAATACAAGCATGGACTACTTTCTAAATTCATAAAGAAAATTCATAAAGCCAAAGTACAAAGGGATCTGGGAGTGCTAGTCGAGGATTCTCTAAAGGTAAACATGCAGATGGAGTCCGTGATTAAGAAAGCGAATGCAATATTGTCATTTATCTCAAGAGGGTTGGAATATAAAAGCACCGTTGTGCTACTGAGACTTTATAAAGCTCTGGTTAGGCCCCATTTGGAGTACTGTGTCCAGTTTTGGTCCCCACACCTCAGGAAGGACTGGCACTGGAGCATGTCCAGCAGAGATTCACACGGATGATCCCTGGAATAGTAGGTCTAACATACGAGGAACGGCTGAGGATCCTGGGATTGTATTCATTGGAGTTTAGAAGGTTAAGGGGAGATCTAATAGAAACTTACAAGATAATACATGGCTTGGAAAGGGTGGACGCTAAGAAATTGTTTCCGTTAGGCGAGGAGACTAGGACCCGTGGGCACAGCCTTAAAATTAGAGGGGGTCAATTCAGAACAGAAATGCGGAGACATTTCTTCAGCCAGAGAGTGGTGGGCCTGTGGAATTCATTGCCGCGGAGTGTAGTGGAGGCTGGGACGCTAAATGTCTTCAAGTCAGAGATTGATAAATTCTTGATGTCAAAAGGAATTAAGGGCTACAGGGAGAATGCGGGTAAGTTGAGTTGAAATACCCATCAGCCATGATTAAATGGCAGAGTGGACTCGATGGGCCGAATGGCCTTACTTCCACTCCTATGTCTTATGGTCTTATGGTCTTTCCAAATACATGTAAGTCCTGCCCCTCAGGATTCCCTCCAACAACTTGCCCACCACCGACGTCAGGCTCACTGGCCTATAGTTCCCTGGCTTGTCCTTACCACTTTTATTAAGTAGTGGCATCATGTTAGCCAACCTCCAATCTTTGGCACCTCACCTGTGACTATCAATAATACAAATATCTCAGCGAGGGGCCCAGGAATCACTTCCCTAGCTTCCCACAGAGTTCTAGAGTACACCTGATCAGGTCCTGGGGATTTATCCACTTTTATGCGTTTTAAGACATCCAGCACCACCTCCTCTGTAATATGGATGTTTTAAGATATTTCTATTTTCCCACATTTTGTGTCTTTCACGTCCTTCACTGTAAACATGGATGCAAAATGGTTATTTAGTATCTCCCCCATTTCCTGTGGTTGCACACAAAGGCCGCCTTGCTGATCTTTGAGGGGCCCTATTCTCTCTCCAGTTATCCTTTTGTCCTTAATATATTTATAAAATCCCTTTGGATTCTCCTTAAACCCATTTGCCAAAGCTATATCATGTCCCCTTTTTGCCCTCCTGATTTCCCTCTTGAGTATACTTCTACTGCCTTTATACTCTTATAAGGATTCACTTGAGCTCTGCTGCCTGTACCTGACATATGCTTACTTCTTTTTCTCAACCAAACCTCAATTGCTTTAGTCATCCAGCATTCTTTACACCTACCAGGATTGCCTTTCACCTTAATAGGAAAATACTATCTCTCGTTATCTCATTTCTGAAGGCTTCCCACTTTCCAGCCATCCCTTTAACTGCAAATGTTTGCCCCAATCAGCTTTTGAAAGTTCTTGCCTAATACTGTCAAAACTGGCTTTTCTCCAATTTAGAACCTCAACTTTTAGATCTGGTCTATCCTTTTCCATCACTGTTTTAAAACGAATAGAATTATGGTCGCTGGCCTCAAAGTGCTCCCCCACTGACACCTCAGTCACCTGGCCTGCCTTATTTCCCAAGAGTCGGTCAGGTTTTGCACCTTCTCTAGTAGGTACATCCACATACTGAATCAGAAAATTGTCTTGTACACACTTAACCCTCTCTATTTAAACCCTTAACACTATGGCAGTCCCAGTCTATGTTTGGAAAGTTAAAATCCCCTACCATAACCACCCTATTATTCTTACAGATAATCGTCTTACAAATTTGTTTCTCAATTTCCCTCTGACTATTAGGGGGTCTATAATACAATCCCAATAAGATGATCATCCCTTTCCTAGTTCTCAGTTCCACCCAAATAACTTCCCTGGATGTATTTCCAGGAATATCCTCCCTCAGCACAGCTGTAATGCTATCCCTTATCAAAAACACCACTCCCCCTCCTCTCTTGCCTCCCTTTCTATCCTTCCTGTAGCATTTGCATCCTGGAACATTAAGCTGCCAGTCCTGTCCATCCCTGAGCCATGTTTCTGTAATTGCTATGATGTTCCAGTCCCATGTTCCTAACCATGCCCTGAGTTCATCTGCCTTCCCTGTTAGGCCTCTTGCATTGAAGTAAATGCAGTTTAATTTATCAGTCCTGTCTTGTTCCTGCCTGCCCTGACTGTTTGTCTCACTCATTTTCCCAACTGTACCAGTCTCAGATTAATCTCTTTCCTCACTATCTCCCGGGTCCCACCACCACCACCACCACCACCCCCACCAGCCCCTGCTCTCAGCCTTACTAGTTTAAATTCTCCTGAGCAGGTCTAAGAAACCTCCCTGCCAGTATATTAGTCCCCTTCCAATTCCTTTTTGTACAGGTCACTTCTACCCCAAAAGAGATTCCAATGACCCAAAAATGTGAATCCTTCTCCCTGCTCCTCAGCCATGCATTTATCTGCTCTATCCTCCTATTCCTACCCTCACTAGCACGTAGCATCGGGAGTAATCCAGATATTACTACCCTCAAGGACCTCCTTTTTAAATTCCTGCCTAACTTTCTGTATTCTCCATTCAGAATCTCATCCTCTTCCCTTCCAATGTCATTAGTTCCAATGTGTACAACAATCTCCTGCTGGTCCCTCTCCCCTTTGATAACATTCTGCACCCTCGCTGGGATATACTTGATTCTGGTACCAGGGAGACAACACCCCATTCTGATTTTTCGCTGCTGGCTGCAGAAACATCTGTCTGTGCCTCGGACTAGAGAGTTTCCTAACACAATCGGTCGCTTGGAACCTGATGTGCCCCTCATTACATTAGACCCATTTTTGGTACCAGAAATTTGTCCATCAAGTACATATCAGGAGAAAGTGAGGACTGCGGATGCTGGAGATCAGAGTTGAGAGTGTGGTGCTAGAAGAGCACAGCAGGTCTGGCAGCATCCGAGGAGTAGGAGAGTCGACGTTTCGGGCATAAGCCCTTCATCCGGAAGTGCATACATTAAGTGCATATACCCCTCTTTGATTACCACAGGTCAGCAGAACAGAGTGGTCCATCTGTAAGTGGCTCTCTGGTACAGTTATACCATTTAAGCTTGCTTCAGCAAAATGACAAACAGATGGACAGGTTTGTGGTCCACCCCAGTCCTTCATGATGTTTTCCAGACTCTTCTTCCTTCTTGAGGCTTTTCACAATGGATACTGTGTTCAAGTAACATGTGCTAGCTGTTAACTGCCAATTAACTGGATACATGCCGATCTCTTCAGTATTTCCTTTCTCATTAAAGGAAAAACAAAAGAATGTTGATTTTTGATCAGTTCCAATGAAGTCATGTGGTTACACCTCATATTACAATTCTTTAGCTAACAAGTTGTGTCTTAATGAGTTCTGTCTGAAAGTGGTTTGAATCTTTTCCTTTAATGCTTTTCTGTAACTAATTTGGATCTATAATTATTGATTAAACAACTAATTAGTGTGAGATATACCTTTGTATGTCTTATGCGTCAGCTGCACCCTTGAGATGCTATTGTTATCAAATGTGAATTATTATCTATGTCTTTACAGAGCTGCTATTGTTCTACTATATTACTCAAATGTTAGATGCTATTATCTATGTCTTACACACATTCAGCAATCTTGAAATGTTACCGTCAGCCTTGTTCTGCTGCATTAGCCATGGGCAGCTGTCGGCCATTTTGTCTGCTCAGTTATGGGCAGCCCTAACAGTCAAGCTGTGACCAGAGTAAATGCAAAAAAATTTGTGACATGTGTGAGCAATCAATTCAGCTGAAAAAGGTTGGTGTGCCATGGAATTGTTTGTCACACTGTCTTGAGGGTGGTGAGGGATGAATAATAAATGCTGGACTTGCTGGCAATGCCACATCCTCTGGGTGTTTACAAAAAGTTTATGAAGAGGTGACTTTGGATCCATGACTCTCAAAAGCCTTCATCACATGGGTTTGCTTCACTTGTGCATGTTGTAGATTAATGAGATGGAAGTTGATACCTCTGACTAGTCAACAGCTTCATTACAGTTGTATCATGTGATTAAGGAATTGACATATGTCATGAGTTTTATCAGTCAGTACTTTCTATGTCACAGGGTTTAGAGGGAAATGGACCAAACGCGGGACTAGTTTAGTTTGGGAAACTTGGTCAGCATGGATGAGTTAGACTGAAGTGTCTGTTTCTGTGGTGTATTACTCTATTTAAAATTCTATGCAACAACTTAGTTCTGGTAACACACCACTGACCTGAAAGTCAGTTGAAATTGCAAAGTCGAGTAACTTTGGCATTATGATGCATTGCCATTCTGTTGTCACATGGTCACAAGTGACCAATGAGCATTGGTCCAACGACTGATGAGAACTTTCAGTCACATTGTTCCATGGAGCAAAGGTACAGCCAATGAGCAGCAGCTCACAACCAGTTGCCAGGCACCAATGAGCCAATACAATATCAAATAAAGTCTGCTGAATGCCCGTTTCTCGCCTATCCAAACTCTGTAAGCATTGGTACTGAACCCTAGCAAACAAGGAATATTCAGGTGCGTCCTGTACATAGCAGCAACCAATAAGATAGCTGAAAAGCAAAGCAATCAGGAGAGTCATCACCAAGTCACAAGATCTCTGTCAGCCAACAAGATTGTTGGAATGCAAAACCAACGTTTGAAAATTTGGCATTATTATTATTGGCCATTGAGAATAATGTCTAAGACATTTACATGACAATTTTTATATTTTTGTTTTAGATGTTTTATGTAAAAGGTAAAGTCACCATAGTCTCAGTCTCATTAGAGAGAGAGAGAGAGAGAATAAGTCATGGTTTAACCTGAGGGTCACGATGCCTTAGGTCAGAGATGAGGATGAGAAAGAGAGTAACCCTCAGCTGGTGTGGGAAGAGAACCCACGCTGTTGGTATCTAGCACTACTTGATAGTTTGTTGGTGGAACTCCCAGAAAGGGATCCTCTTTCAACATTTGGTCCTCAGAGGCTTGTAGGAATGTGGCAAGATATTTTTACAGTCAGTTTGAAAATTCTTTTCATACATAGTTGGAGATTTCAGGGGTAGAATGCATTATACCAGAGGTTTTTCACATTTCTACAACAAGCCAAACAATTCATGAGACACATTTTAAACCATACCCTTCAAATCCCAGGAGATAATATAAGCTATGTTCATCTGTAATCAGAGAGAACATGTTCTGCTTTGGATTAAAAACAACATATAAAGAACAGAAGTTCATTCATACTCAACTGAGAGAAACAAAAAGCTATTTTCTAATTACCACGGTTATTTTTGTCAGTAATAGAACCATAGGGTCAGAAGGTCATAGAGCTTCACAGCATGGAAACAGGTCCTTCAATCCAACTTGTCCAAACTGATCAGATATTCCAATCTGACCTAAACCCCTTTGTCAGCACTTGGCCCATATCCCTCTCAACCCTTCCTATTCATTTACCTATCTGGATGCCTTTTGAATGTTATAATTGTACCTGCCTCCACCATTTCATCTGACAGCTCATTCCATAAACGCACCACCCTCTTCATGAAATAACTAACCCTTCCCTCTCATCTTAATACAATGCCCTCTAGTTTTGAACACTCCCATCCCTGGGGAAAAGACCTTGGCTATTCATCCTATCCAAGCCCCTCATGATTTTATAAACCTCTGTAAGGTCACCCCTCAGCCTCTGTCACTCCAGGGAAAACAGCCCCAGCCTATTCAGCCTCTCTTTATAGCTCCAACCCTGCAATCCTAGCAATATCCTTGTAAATCTTTTCTGCACCCTCACAAGTTTAATAATGTCCTTCGTATAGCAGGGCGACCAGAATTTCAAAAGTGGACTCACTAATGGGCGGCACGGTAGCACAGTGATTAGCACTGCTGCCTCACAGCGTCAGAGACCCGGGTTCAATTCCCACCTCAGGCGACTGACTGTGTGGAGTTTGCACGTTCTCCCCGTGTCTGCGTGGGTTTCCTCCGGGTGCTCCGGTTTCCTCCCACAGTCCAAAAGATGTGCAGGGTCAGGTGAATTGGCCATGCTAAATTGCCCGTAGTGTTAGGTAAGGGGTAAATGTAGGGGAATGGGTGGGCTGCGCTTCGGCGGGTCGGTGTGGACTTGTTGGGCCAAAGGGCTTGTTTCCACACTGTAAATCTAAAACTAAAAACTAATGACCTGTACAGCAGCAACGTACAATCCCATCTCCTATACTTGTGTGTTTTGTTTCATTTGGTAATTTTTTGGGTTATATTCACACCTTGTTATTTTTAAATGCACTAGTCTTTTGTTCCCAAATGTTAGTCATCTTTTAGTTTCAGTCTGGAGAAAGTGCTGTCAAATAAGTCCCAGCAGCTGTTCCCCTCTCCTGTCACGGAGTACATATTGGGGCAGGATGTACAACTGGCTGCTCATTTACTGTCGCTAACTTGTACTGCCTACCAGGATGAATATCTCCATTTTCAGTCACTCCTTTCAACTGCTGACACTTTCCACAATTTGGAAGTTGTCCAGCATGTATCTTAATGCCTAAAATGGATTTACATTTTCATGTTGGTCTCTCCTCCTCATCTTAATTATTAGTTTTGTTATTTTTAAACTCTAACTTAAATTGCTTAAGCAAAATACAATAATCTAGTTAATGCCTACTGCATTTTCCTCATTTTGGATGGTAACATTCTCAGAATAAGATTGAGAGTACACGATTTGTCAGATAAAAACGAATGTAGGTGTAAGGTCAGAGCGAGCAAATAAATGAAAATATGAATTACATTTTTTTAATATGCATGAGAAGTGAAGAATCAAAGACACTCAAATCACAATACACAGTGTCTCTGAACAAAAGAGCAATCCTGTCATTTCAAGCTTCATCTGAATTTGTTTCAAAACAAAACCCAATGGAAGAGAATACATTGTTCAATTGTTACGCAGAGTCAATACATAATACACAGAATGCCCTTAGCTCTACTCCAGGTTAAAACTGACAATGAGATAATCAACATCTCCTTTCCCTGAAACATTAAACCGCTGTAGCAACAATGGAGTTGGGAGGGTGTAAGGGGCGGTGGGGAAGTTGGCGTAGCACTGTATGCAGCCACTCTAGACACTAACTGAAGCTGTTCATTGCCAAGGGGCGTAGCTTGCATGATTTGAAAAGGGGACAGTGGGTGGAGTTAATCGCCCTGTATATCAAAACACTCAGGAGCATTTGGCAACTTTTGCAGATAGGAGATCCTGGGACAAAAAGGATGGTTGGTGCAGAATGTTGAGATTCACCCAGTTACGATGCCAGGTTTTTTCAAACCCAATAAACAGTTAAAGAGGAAAGTCCACCCTGTGCCCTCAGGTAAGTGGTTCTTGAGATGTTCTTAGCTCACTATAGTCTATAACAAAGTGTTGCTCTAATTTATTATACAGAACATAATGCTACTTTGGTGATATCAGTTGGAACTAATGTAGAAAGAGGGGCCAAGGCTCATATAAAGAGTGAACCATTTAGGACTCAGATGTGGAGGAAGTTCTACACTCTAAGGGGTTGTGAGTTGTTGGAATTTAGAGCTATAGGTGGTCACTCACTGACCAATTTCAAGACAGCTTCTGTTGGATTTTGGGCATGAAAGAGATTAGGGGATGTTGGAGTCGTGCTGGAGGATATAGTTGTGGGAGATCAGTCATCGTTATTGAAGGCTTGAGGGACTGAATTGCCAATTCCTGGTCTTACTTCCTGTCTAACACTCCAGCATGTCACCTTTTTCCACTCGGGAAATTGGATCAGCAGATCTGAATTGGGAATCAGAAATAGAAATTACAGCAATTACATGTTTGCTATTACCAGTTCCTTTCTCAATCTAGAGAATTATTAAACATGGGGTGCTTTCTCTACTACCTTCATTTTATTGTTTACGATGTGTAAGATTTTCAAGTGCAAAAAAATTTATTTTCTTTGTTCATTCATTTATGGGATGTGGCCATCATTGGCAGGGCTGAGGCAGCATGGTGGCTCGGTGGTTAGCACTGCTGTCTCACAGTGCCAGGGACCTGGGTTCAATTCTCCACCTTGGGTGACTGTCTGTGTGGAGTTTGCACGTTCTGCGTGGGTTTCCTCCCACAACCCAAAAGATGTGCAGGCCAGGTGAATCGGCCATGCTAAATTGCCCATAGTGTTAGGTATATTAGTCAGGGTTAAATATAGGAGATGGGAATAGGTCTGGGTGGGTTACTCTTTGGGGGGGGGGGGGGTCAGTATGGACTTGTTGGGCTGAAGGGCCTATTTCCATACTGTAAGGAATCTAATCTAGTTTATTGCCTGTCCCTGGTTGCCTTGAGAAAGTAGGGGTGAGCTGCCTTCTTGAGCCACGGCAGTCCATGTGCTGTAGATAGACCCCAATGGTATTAGGGAGGGATTGCCAGAATTTTGATCCAGCGTCACTGAAGAAATGGCAACATCTTTCTGTTGCAGTCTAGCCATGTTAGAAACAAAACTCATACTGTACATGTTAGCAGATTTTCCCACAGTATTACTTGTGGGATTTGCTGTTCTGTGTGGTTTACTTCAGGAAGTACTCCCCACTCCACGGTTACTGAGAGTTAAATCTGGCATCCTGGTTAATCTCCAGGATTCTTGTTCATGGTTAGTTGGAGAGAGTGGTGTCTTTTCCAGGTGTGTTTGTTGTAAAAAGCCCATTGGAAGTTGCTTGCCAAAGAAAGTAAACAGAACAAGTCTTCTTGCTACAAAAACAGAAATTGCTTGAGAAGCTCAGCCCAGTCTGGCAGCATCCGTGCAGAGAAATCAGAGTAAATGTTTCGGGTTAAGTGACCTTCTTGACCTGTTCTGTCTACCATCTTTGGCAGCAAAGTTCTGAGCTTTTCCAGCAATTTCTGTTTTTGTTTCTGATTTACAGCGTCCGCAGTTCTTTCAGCTTTTATTTAGTTAAAAATCACACAACATCAGGTTATAGTCCAATAATTTATTCGTTTATTTGGAAGCACTAGCTTTCGAAGCACTGCTCCTTCATCAGGTGGTTGTGGAGGTTAAGATCATACGACACAGAATTTATAGCAAAAGTTTACAGTGTGATGGAACTGAAATTATATATTGAAAAAGGCCTGGATTGTTTGTTAAGTCTCTCATCTTTTAGAATGACCATGTTGGTTTCAGTTCTTTCATATGTAAATCCCAGAACTTGCTTAAAGTTACATTCTCAAGTGAACTGTAACAATGGGTGCCATGTCGGCCCAGATAATGCATTGAAGGTGTGAGGTGCCCTGTGTGAGGCTGTCTGTGCCCCAATGTTCAGACTGATTCTAATCTAAAAAAGGGATTTATAGAATCTTACATGGATTCCTGCAATTCTTTAGCAAATTAAATGTAATTCTGCAAGTACAAATTCACCCCACAAACATCTATGTGTGTGTGTGTGTGGGCGGGGGGGGGGGGGGGGGGGGGGGGGTGCAGGGTGGGGGGGGAGTTATGAGTGTCTGTGAGACAGTATGTGTATGAGTGTGAGTGTAAAGGGGAACAAGTCTGTGAGAGGGTGCATGTGAGTGTGGGAGTGTATGTGTGAGCATCAGAGAGAGCTTGTTTGTGAGAGAGGGTCTGCACGAGTGTATGGGTCTGTAGGAGTGTGTGTGTCTATAGGAGTGTCTGTCTGTCTGTCTGTCTGTAAGTGTGTGTGTGTGTGTGTGTGTAGTGCAGTGGGGTCACCTGCTGAGTGACATAAACCCAAGGTCCTGGTTGTGGCCATCCCATGGGGAGCGAACTTGGCTATCAACCTCTGCTCAGCCAGTTTGATTTGTTGCCTGTCTGAAGTCCCAGGACATTCGATCTCGGACCTTCGGGTGACCATCCTCCAAGGTGGACATCAGGACAGGCAGCAACACAAAGTCGGTATCCATGGGGATGGCCACAACCAGGACCTTGGATTCATGTCACACTACAGGTGACCCTACTGCACTACACACAGACATACACAGGCACACACACACACACAGACACACACAGACACATACTCACAGATTGACACACACACAAAGACATACACACACATATTCACAGATAGACACACACACACACATACTCCTACAGATCCACACACTCATGCAGACTCTCTCTCATAAACTCACACATACTCTCCCACACTCACACGCACAATGCACCCTCTCACAGGCTTATACCCCTTTACACTCATACACATACGCATACACACAATCTCTCACACTCATACCCCCCTACACACATACACACATACAAGTTTGTGGGGTGAATTTGTACTTGCAGAATTACATTTTATTTTGCTCAAGAACTGCATGAATCCATGTAAGATTCTATAAATCCCTTTAGTGGATTAGAATCAGTCTGAACATTGGGGCACAGACAGAGGGCACCTCACACCTTCACACCGACATGGCACCCATTGTTACAGTTCACTTGAGAATGTAACTTTAAGAAAGTTCTGGGATTTACATATGAAAGAACTGAAACCAACATGGTCCTTCTAAAAGATGAGAGACTTAACAAACAATCCAGGTCTTTTTCAATATATAATTTCAGTTCCATAACACTGTAAACCAACCTTTGCTATAAATTCTGTGTCGTACGATCTTAACCTCCACAACCACCTGATGAAGGAGCAGTGCTCCAAAAGCTAGTGCTTCCAAATAAACCTGTTGGAGTACAACCTGGTGTTGTGTGATTTTTAACTTTGTCCACCCCAGTCCAATACCAATACCTCCACATCATGGCTTTTATTTTGGTCTTCAGGCTATATTGGTATTTACAGCACCACCCTATGGAGGATGCAAGAATAGCGGGTGTGACAAAATCACCCGAAACATAAAGGTTCCATTAGATTAGATTCCCTACAGTGTGGAAACAGGCCCTTCGGCCCAACAAGTCCACACCGACCCACCGAAGAGAAACCCACCCCCCTATATTTACCCCTGACTAATACACCTAACACTACGGGCAATTTAGTGTGGCCAATTCACCCTGACCTGCACATCTTTGGAGTGTGGGAGGAAACCGGAGCACCCGGAGGAAACCCACGCAGACACAGGGAGAATGTGCAAACTCCACACAGACAGTTGCCCAATGTGGGAATTGAACCCGGGTCCCTGGTGCTGTGAGGCAGTAGTGCTAGCCACTGAGCAACCGTGCCGCCCATACTTACATAAAAATTACAAAACAATCTTTGTTTATTGTACAGGCCTTATGTGTCTATAACTCAGAAATCTCTTACAACTACTCCTGACCAGATGAAAACTTCAGCACTGTTCATTTACTCTCATTGACTGAAAGATTTCAGAAGTCGGCAACTGTGTGGAGTTTCTACACTCTCCCATGTGTCTCATGGGTTTCCTGCCACAGTCCAAAGCTGTGCAGGTTAAGTGGATTAGCCATGGTAAATGCAGGGTTACAGTGGTAGGGTGGGGGGTTTGTTCTTCAGAGGGTCGGTATGGTCTGCTTCCATGCTGTAGCGATTCTACGTTTCTAACTCTGGCTATTATAACTTCTTGGGGTGGCTCAGTGATTAGCACTGCTGCCTCACAGCGCCAGGACCCGGGTTCAATTCCCACCTCGGGCAACTGTCTGTGTGGAGTTTGCACATTGCCTGCGTGGGTTTCCTCCCATAGTCTAAAGATGTGCAGGTTAGGTGAATTGGCCATGCTAAATTGCCCGTAATGTTAGGTGTAGGGGAATGGGTCTGGGTGTGTTGCTCTTCAGCGGGTCGGTGTGGACTTGTTGGGCCGAAGGGCCTGTTTCCACACTGTATGGAATCCAATCTAAAGTCATTAAAAAGCCATTTTACCCACACTGATGTACTTCACTGTCTCTCTCTCTCTCTGTTTATTTCAAATGCCTACCACATTCCCTGACTCTCAGCATGCTCTGTAATGGAACTGTGTTCACCAGCATTCTTTAAAGCTGCTGTGATTGGGAGCAATGCCATAGGAGGTCGACTAATACTCACTGTGAGCACAGTGCCGCAGCCAGTCAGCCGGAATGCTATCTGATGTCACTGAATAATGCCACTGGAAGTCTGACAATAGTTAGAGTAAATTACTCCCACCCTTGAGCAATGCCAAGAGAGGTCGGGTAGTATTCAGAGTTTAACTCACAGTTAGCAATGCCATGGGACTTTTGCTAATACTACAATAAAATGTTTCTTGGAAACTGTTGCTTGGTAGTGTCTTCTGCAAGAGCAAGCTAGAGAAGTGATTGCAGGGCCTCTTGCTGAGATATTTGTATCATCGATAGTCACAGGTGAGGTGCCGGAAGACTGGAGGTTGGCATACGTGGTACCACTATTTAAGAAGGGCAGTAAAGACAAGCCTGGGAACTATAGACCGGTGAGCCTGACCTCAGTGGTGGGCAAGTTGTTGGAGGAATCCTGGGGGACAGGATGTACATGTATTCGGAAAGGCAAGGACTGATTAGGGATCGTTAACATGGCTTTGTGCGTGGGAAATCATGTCTCACAAACTTGATTGAGTTTTTTGAAGAAGTAACAAAGAAGATTGATGAGGGCAGAGTAGTAGATGTGATCTATATGGACTTCAGTAAGGCGTTCGACAAGGTTCCCCATGGGAGACTGATTAGCAAGGTTAGATCAATGGAATAAAGGGAGAACTAGCCATTTGGATAAAGAACTGGCTCAAAGGTAGAATACAGAGGGTGGTGGTGGAGGGTTGTTTTTCAGACTGGAGGCCTGTGACCAGTGGAGTGCCACAAGGATCGGTGCTGGGTCCTCTACTTTTTGTCATTTACATAAATGATTTGGATGCGAGCATAAGAGGTACAGTTGGTAAGTTTGCAGATGACACCAAAACTGGAGGTGTAGTGGACAGCGAAGAGGGTTACCTCAGATTAGAACAGGATCTACCAGATGGGCCAATGGGCTGAGAAGTGGCAGATGGAGTTTAATTTAGATAAATGCGAGGTGCTGCATTTTGAGAAAGCAAATCTTAGCAGGACTTATACACTTAATGGTAAGGTCCTGGGGAGTGTTGCTGAACAAAGAGACCTTGGAGTGCAGGTTCATAGCTCCTTGAATGTGGAGTTGCAGGTAGATAGTATAGTGAAGGCGGCGTTTGGTATGCTATCCTTTATTGGTCAGAGTATTGAGTACAGGAGTTGGGAGGTCATGTTGCGGCTGTACAGGACATTGGTTAGGCCACTGTTAGAATATCGCATGCAATTCTGGTCTCCTTCCTATTGGAAAGATGTTGTGAAACTTGAAAGGGTTCAGAAAAGATTTACAAGGATGTTGCCAGGGTTGGAGGATTTGAGCTATAGGGAGAGGCTGAACAGGCTGGGGCTTGTTTTCCCTGGAGCGTCGGAGGCTGAGGGGTGACTTTATAGAGGTTTACAAAATTATGAGGGGCATGGATAGGATGAATAGACAAAGTCTTTTCCCTGGGGTGGGGGGAGTCCAGAACTAGAGGGCATAGGTTTAGGGTGGAGGGGAAAGATATAAAAGAGACCTAAGGGCAACTTTTTCACACAGAGGGTTGTACGTGTATGGAATGAGCTGCCAGAGGATGTGGTGGAGGCTGGTACAATTGCACCCATTTAAGAGGCATTTGGATGGGCATATGAATAGGAAGGATTTGGAGGGATATGGGCCCGGTGATGGCAGGTGGGACTAGATTGGGTTGGGATATCTGGTTGGCATGTACGGGTTAGACCGAAGGGTCTGTTTCCGTGCTGTACATCTTTATGACTCTAAGAGCAATCCCTTCCCAAAGTGGAATGGAAACTGTGAGAGACAAAGTTCTGAATAATGCTAAATAATGAATAATACTCAGTGGTATTATCACTAGGTTGTTAATCCAGATACACACCTAATGTTCTGGAGACCTGGGTTTGAATCCTGCCACAGCAGATGGTGGAATTTGAATTCACTACAAACCTGAGATTAAAAGTCTAATGCTTACCATGAATCTGTTGTCGATTGTTGGGAAAAATTGGAGATAGTGAGGACTGCAGATGCTGTAAAGTCGGAGTCGAGAAAATGTGGAACTGGAAAAAGCACAGAAGGCCAAGGAGCAGGAGAGTTGATGTTTCAGACATGACCTCTGATACTGTCTGACCATCAGTGCTTCATCCAGCTCCACCTTTTATCGACTCTGTTGGAAAACCCCATCTGGTTCACTGATATCCTTTCGGGAAGGAAACTGCTATCCTTACCTGGTCTGACCTACATGTGACTCCAGACCCACAGCAACAGGGTTGACTCTGAAATGTCCTCTCAGTAATTATGGATAGGTAATAAATGCTGGTCTAACCAGTGCCACCCACATTCCATGAGTGAATAAAAAAAACCCTACATTATACTGGTGCCAACAGAGAATTTTACAAGATTAATGAACAGGAAGATAGGGCTGGAGATTTGATCAATGAAGAGATGTATTTGCTCGCATGTTAATATCCTGGTTTAAGACTTAACAAAGATTGATGTGGGTTTAATGCACTTTTGTGAAACTGCTCAGGGAATGTGATTATGAATGGAAGAAGTCACAAGTCAAATTTAGTTAGGGGAGTGATTTCACATTTAATGTTGTGCCGTTGTGAACAACGGAAATCCGGAGATTTGAGCATTTAATCCAGGCTAATACTGCAGTGTAGTGTTGAGGGAATATCTGTCGTGTATGGTGTAGCCTTGCTGACTGAGACCGTAAATGCAAAAAAACCCCACGGTTGCAATTCAAAGTGGGAGTCTTGCCTCGCGTCTGGCCAACAGTTAATCCTCAATCAAAGTCAGGTACAGGTTATCACTTTGCGACTTGTGGGAGCTTGCTGTCTACAAATGGGCTGCTGTGATTCTGCAAGGCAAGTAGCTCATAGGCTGTGCCATGCTTTAAGATGCTTTAAAGCTGTGAAAGGCAAGATAGAAATGCCTTCCCCCGAACCTACCTTTTCCCCTGAACAGTTTCCCAATCTAGTCCCACAGTGAGTAGCACCTGTAGTCTCTGAAGCCCAGAAATTTATTTAGTTCATGTGGGCATCACTGGCTGGGTCAGCATTTATTGCCCATTCCCAGTTGAGAAGGTGGGGGTGAACTGCCTTCTTGAACTGCTGCAGTCTATGTGCTGTAGATAGACCCACAATGGTGACACTGAGGAACAGAGATAGAATTCCAAATCAGGACGGTGAGTGGCCTGGAACTGTGCGTTCAGGTTGTGCTACTGGAACAAGGGTGCGTGGTCTGGACTCCGAAATGTTGGATTCTGAATGTAACTCAGGCTGCCATGGCAGTATTTAAAGAGATGACGGGAGAGATCTCACTTGTGTCCATATAATGTTTCTCTCCGTTGTTTTACCTTGTACAGAAATTGTTGCCTCCCTTTGCTGTTGAATTTTCATGATAAAAAGTGACATATTGCTATCAAATTCCTCAGTCCTTTGTGAAAGCTTGTTCCATCTGTGAAGTGTCTTGGAATGATAAAATGATGCAGCATAGAAAGAGGCTATTTGGGCCATTGGGTCTGTGCTGGCAACTGGCAATAATTTCTGTACTCAGCTCTTCTCCTGTGGAATGCTGAACAGTCAGAGGTGCTGTTTTTCACATGAGCCACTGAACTCCATCTGCCCTCTCAGATGGATATAAACATGGCACTATTTCACAGAAGAACAAGCGAGGTCTCCCCACTGCCCTGGCCCACATTTATCCCTTAATCAATGTTGCATAAAAAAACAGGCTATCTGTTTGCGAGAGTGTGCTCCATGCAGATTGATGGCTGTGTTCTGTACATTACAACCTCAGAAGGACATCACCAGCTGCAGTGATGAAAACAGAATGTCTGGGGAGAGAGACACTGCCAGACCTGCTGAGTTCCTCCAGCACTTTCCATTTTTATTTCAGATCTCCAGCATCCAAAGCACTTTGCTTTTATTTTCAGCACTTTGAGATTTCTGATGGCTGTGAAAGAATGGATCCCTCCCTTTTTTGTTTCCTTTCTTTCATTCATTTATATCGGTTTCCTTCCATTCAAGTATTTATCAATTTCCCCTTTGAAAGCTCCCATTAGACCACCCTTTCATGCAGCTCATTCCAGATCTCAACAATTCCTAAAAAAAAGAATTTCCTCAGGATGCCTTCTGTTCTTTTACTAATCACTTTAAATCTGTGTTTTCTACTTATTAGTCCCTCTGCCTTAGAGATACTTTGGTTCTATTTACTCAATCAAAATCCTCCAAAGTTTTCAACAGCCTGAATTATTCTCTTTTTTTTACCTTCTCTGCTGTGAAGGAGAACAATCCCAGTTTCTCTAATAATAAAAACAGAAAAAACTGGAAATCCTCAGCTGATCTTGCAACATTTCAAATAGAGTCACATTTGACGTAAAATGTGAACTCTTCTTTCTGTCTCCACAGAGACTGCCGGATCTGCTGAGTTCCTGCAGCACTTCCTACTTGTACTTCAGAGTTCCAACATCTGCATTATTTTTGTTTTAACCCCTCTGGTCCCTCCGCATAACTCAAACCATTTGGACACATTCTATTGGGGAGTTTTGAGAAGATTTGTAGCTCAGGTTGAGGTAGCCACCAGGATACATGAACACCAACTAGCCACAAAAAGACATGACCCACTAGTATCTTTACATACAGATAAGAAAGGACACCACTTCAACTGGGATAACACATCCATCCTAGGACAAGCCAAACAGAGACATGCATGAGAATTCATAGAAGCATGGCATTCCAACCGGAACTCTATCAACAAACACATCGAGTTAGACCCCATCTACCACCCCCTGAGAAAAGGAACAGGAAGCGACTTCACCACAGGAAATAACATCACCACAGGAAATGACATCACCAACTCAAAGAAACCCAAACATATAAATAGTTAAGCAGGAAGTTTCAGCATTGCTTCGCCAGGGGCCCACTGAAGATGTTACCTATAAGAGTAACGAAACGTCTGGAAATGAACCTTCCAGCTCAGCAAGCAAACCTACATCTGAAACATTCTATTAGATTTCCTCTGCCCTTTCACCAAGGTCTTGACATCCTTCCCAGATTATGGTGGCTTGGAAGGGAGGCGGAGGTGATGATCTGGTGCCATTATTGCCAGACTAATAGTTCAGAGACCCAGGTAATGTTCTGGGGGCCTGGATTTAAATACAGCCATAGTAGATGGAAGAGTTTGAATTCAATAAGGAAAAAGTCCAGAATTGCAGGTCAAATGCTGCTTGTTAGGAAAGACCTGTATTTCTTTCACTAATGTTCTTTAGGGAAAGAAATTGTCAATCTGGCCTATATATAAACTTCAGACCCACAGCAATGTGGTTGACCGTTACAAGACCTCTGGGCAATTGGGTGGGGGCAGTAAATACCGACAGAGCCAGTGTGAATGAATAAAGAAGAAAATTAAAATAATTGGAGCTTAACCAGTGTTTTTTTTGTGTGTAGAGGATTTCCTACTTTAAAAGATACTGTTAATAACAGCACCAAAGAAGTAAAAACTGATGTTAAGGAATTAAAAATATAAAAGTAAAGTTGCTCTAGTAGGGCTCCTGTGGCATGGTAGTAGTGTTGCTACCTTTGGACCAGGAGGCCTGTGGTTCAAGTCCAACCTGCTCCAGAGGTGTTTTACAACATCTCTGAACAGGTTGATTATGGGAAAATAAGTTTAATAAAGTTGCCATAGTCCCATAGGGCAGTTACATATCCTTTAAAGTATCAGCTGGTATCTACCTGGAGAGTAATAGATGGGGAGTGATAGCGCAAAACGCGTCACCATTCAGTTCACACCTTCATTTAATTTTCTAGAAAATTGCTTAATTCCACGTAAATTAATTCCAAAGTATCCCCTTCAGGGGTGTCTCTAATTCAGGTTAGGATATGATCACGTGGCCTGCCTTTAGGCCCTACCCTTCTCCTGCTGGGTACTGCATCCAGGTGGTATAGCGTGCACCGATCCTAGATTATATTACCATCATTGGTGAGGCTGGGAAGGTGGAAGTGATGGTGAGCAGGCATAGTGCAGGCTGCTAAGTGATTGGCTGTAAGGAATGTTGTCATGGTGACAGAGCTCAGTTGGCCTGTGCAGATGCTCAATCCATTGATAAGATTTGTGGAAAAGAGAGATTAGAGTGATGAGCATAGCTGAATCAGATTAACATGCAGAGCTAAATATAAGACCAGGGCTAGTCAGACAGAAGATAGTTCTTCACGGGGGAAAGAAGCTCAGACACGGTGCTGGAGCATGGAGGCTGAAATTATGAAGTGGGTATTATTCATCACAAATACACCCGACCAAGTTTTGTGATCCCAGATGACTAATGACTATCGTCCTCCTAGACTAGATGTTGAATCGTGTGCCTGATAACTGTCACCTCCAACTACTAAAGTCTTTTCTTTCCTCCAATTCTGCCCTCCTGCGCATCCTCAACATTAATCACTCCACCGTTAGCGGCAATGCCTTCAGCTGCCTGGGTATTGCACTCTTGAATTCCCTCTATGAATCTCATCTTCTTCTCCTCCTGCCTCAAAGCCTTCTTCTGTGACCAAGCTATTGGTCACCTTTCTTAGTAACCTTTCCATGGCTTGGTGTTAAATTACATTTGTAAAGCACTTTGGGGTGTTTTGTTACATTAAATGTGCGATGTGAATTCACATCACTTTTGATGTAGTCAGCCATGCCAATCGCCAATTCTTGTGCTTGTCTTGCCTCTTACATTTAGTCTCTTCACTGCAGCCAAATCTTCCCTTTTACAGGTTAAATATTAACAATTGTTTGGTGTATGAAACTAAACATTATCAAAAAGAGCCATGAATTCAAACCTTTTTACATAGAATAATACAACGCAGTACAGGCCCTTTGACCCTCGATGTTGTGCCAACCTGTGGAACCAATCTGAGGCCCATCTAACCTACACTATTCTATTCTCGTCCATATGCCTATCCAATGACCATTTAAATGCCCTTAAAGTTGGCAAGTTTACTACTGTTGCAGGCAGTGTGTTCTGCATCCCTACTACTCTCTGAGTAAAGAAACTACCTCTGTCTTATAACTATCATCCCTCACTTTAAAGCTATGTCCCCTCGTGCTAGCCATCTGAGGAAAAAGGCTCTCGCTGTCCAACATGTCTAACCCTCTGATTATCTTATATGCCTCAATCAAGCCACCTCTCAGCCTTCTTCTGTCCAACAAAAACAGGTTCAAGTCCCTCAGCCTGCACTCATCAGGACTGAAATGCCAGAAAATTAACTTTTGAAAGGAAACACCATTTTGTACAGCATGAAATGCAATTGCCTATTGGCTGACATTCCGTTGTAGCAGAAACCATTAACCATCAATCCCAATGAACTGATTAAGTTCAAAACAGGTAAGCTGATTGTGATTGGTCAAGATGCTGTCAAGAGGATATATCAGAAGTTGGCTGTTCTTCATTGAAAAAGACGTAGTATGTTGATTGATTCTTATTGCCTGATGGGAACAAAGGCCCTGTGTGTGAACACATGCAGCTTCAGGCATGTGGAAGTGAATCACATCAAACTGAACACCAAATATTCTGTAACAGACAAAAACAGAAATTGCTGGAGAAACTCAGCAAGTCTGGCAGCATATATGGAGAGAGAGAGAGAGCAGAGTACAGAACTTCAGAAATTGTTTGGTTTGGATCTCCAGCACCTACAGTTCTTTGTTTATCTAAATAGTCTGTAAATTAGTTCCCCTTTCCACCCAATTAATGAATCTCTGGAATTGACAGTGATGGAATGGTAAATAGTTTGCTGTGTTTTTCTCACCTGCACTGACTGGATGATTATGTGCTGGAACTACTTTGTGGCTGCTGATACCTGACAAGGTAGTCCCAGTTTAACACCCTTTACTACTCGATTGCATTTTGTGTCATTGCATTATCAGTGAATTAACGTGCTTGTCTATGTTGTTCTCAGTAGGTTTATGCCTTGCAGTCGTCTTTTTTAACTGTTCAGATATTCAACCTAGTTTATAATTTTAATGTTTTTAAATTTCTCTGCTGGAGAAGAACTGCTGTGGATTTAATTCTGTAAAGTAAGTCTTTGCTGCATTGCAGTTCCTGGTACTTTACCTATGCAGGAATAGTCAAGGAACTTGTACAGTACGTATACCGCACTGTAAAGCTCACTCTGCAAACCAGCTTTTTAAATTTATTCATGGGACGTGGGCATCAATGGCTGGCCAGCATTTACTGTTCCTCTCCCAGCTGCCCTTGAACCAAATGGCTTGCTACACCATTTCAGAGATTGAGAGTCAGTCATGTTGCAGTGGGTCTGGAGTCACGTGTCGGCCAGACCAGGTAAAGATGACAGATTTCCTTCCCTGAATTATATTAGTAAGCCACATGAGTTTTTCTGACAATTGGCAAACTCAGCAGGTCACACAGGCAACATTTAATCCTTAAATCTCTCCACAAATACTGCCGGCTTGCTGAGTTTTTCCAGCAATTTCTGATTTTGTTTACAATACCATTGAAAACAGTTCTGAAGAGGCAAAATTTAATTCTCCTTTCTCTCCACAAATATTGCCAGGCTTGCTGAGTTTTTCCGGCATCAACAGTTCTGTTTTTTTTTCAGTAGATTCTTAATTCCAGATTTTTTAAAAATTAATTTCAAATTCCATCATCTGGGATGGTGGGATTCAAATTCAGGTCTTCAGAACATTAGCTGGTTTTCTGGATTAATTGCCAAACGGTAATACCACTAGGCCATCGCCTCATGCTTCACTGAAACTTTCCTTGTTTTGGTTTGCAAGTTATGTCAGTGAGGATTGTACAGTGCCACCCCTGATTGGCACAGTCTTTCCAATTTTACATTGGCTTTTCTGGGCAAAAGTTGTCCACAGGAACTTAACTCTGGCTTAAACATTAATTCCTATGGGAAACCACACTTCACATAAAGATGCTTCATTGAAAGCTATAGTTTTCAGGAACGTGATCCTGACAAATGAGGGTACCCTGCAGAATTGTTTTTTTTGAGAAACTTGAACGTGATTGAAGTTAGTGGACACTTGCGAGTGAATTGGATTGTTGTGTAATCCAATGAATTCTGAATTATCCGAACGTATCTTGACAGTATGATCTGTTAATTGTATTGATATGATGGGCTGAATGTACTGTAACAGTTAGAATCATACAGTCTCTACAGCGCTTAAAGAGGCCATTGGTCCACCAAGTCTGCGTGGGGTTTTTACGATGGCTAACTCACCTAAACTGTGTACTCTTGGACACTGTGGACAATTTAGCATGGCCAATGCAGTTAACCTACACATCGTTAGACTGTAGGAGGAAACCAGAGCATCTGGAGAAAACCCATGGTGACGCAGGGAGAATGTGCAAACTCCACACAGTCACCCGAGGGTGGAATCGAACCCAGGTCCGTGGCGCTGTGAACCAGCCGTGTTAACCACTGAGCCACCATGTTGCCCTATGTTCTATGAATAGGGAAAGTTAATTTTGCATGGTGGTGCATTTGAGAGGATAGGAACTGGAGTGTAAAGACTTGCCGTGTGAGGAGGGATGTTGCCTCTTTTACATATCGCAAGAGTTCAAACTATTCCCTCTGTGTGAAAAACAATTCCGGACAGTCCCTGCGAGAAACAATGTTATCTGGTCATTATCACGTTGCTGTTTGTTGCTACAAGGTCCTGAAGACGGGTTACACCTGAAAGGTTGACTTCTGCACCTCCTGATGCTGACTGGCTTGCTGTGTTCTTCCAGCCTCCTGCTTGTCTGCAAGTAGTTTGGAGGCTGAAGCATCACACCTATGCTTTGCAAAGCTATCTTAATTGGGGTCTGGAATGCTTTCTTTCTTTAATCTTGCAATATTTCTGCCTGGTTCCCTTATCGAAACTGTACTGAATTACGCTGCTCCTGATCACAGTCTGAGTGACAGATCAGAAACGTCGTACTGACGGATTTTATTCAGTCTGTGCAGACTCCCCCACGGGCTCATCTGTATGTTTGTTGCTGTGTTTGTAACTATTTCTGTAGCTATGCCAACGGGAGGCAAATGAGGTGAGGGAACTGACACAATCTGCTGCGAGTATAAATGATTAATGCAGTATTGTTCTAATTAAAATTTGGCCATCTGTGTGGTCTGTTTTGTGGATGGTGTATCTGTTTCATGTACCATTAATCTCTGAAATCAGTACCACTCTCAACTAGCTTTAATCTAATGGGAGAGTGGGCTGGTTTATTGGAACATTGTGATCTAACAGTGTAAATCATACCGTTAGCTGATTGTAATGCACACTGCTCGGCGTCTCTCGTCTCTCTCTCTCTCTCTCATGTTTAGTCTCCTGTTAGTAATCTTTTAAAGAGAGTTAAATAATTTCTCATGATTCAGGTTCAAACACATTGTCAAAATTCAAGTTTATCGCTCTGAAATCACTAACAGTTGTACACTTATTTTCCTGCAGACCCAAACTTAGCCTCTATGGAGTATAACAAAGAACTACAGAGTCTGGAGATTTGAATTGCAAACATAAATTGCTGGAGAAACTCAGCAGATCTGGCAGCATCTGTGGAGAGAGAAACAGAGTTAATGTTTCAAGTCCAGTGACTTCTTCAGCACTGACAGTAGCTAAGGAAAAGTGGTATTCCTAGCAGCTTTCAGTTCTGCAGAAGCTTGGAGTAAATTACAACAGATGCTGGACTCAGTGCTGAAAACAAGAAATGCTGGAGTGGGTCATCTAGACTCTAAATGTTAGCTTGTTGTTCCTCCATGGATGTTTCTTGATCCATTGATCTCCAGCATCTGTTGTTTCACTTCTGAAGAAGGGTCACTGGACTCAATGTTAACTCTGTTTTTCTCTCTCCACAGATGCTGCCAGATCTGTTGAGTTTCTCCAGCATTTTGTTTTTGTTGTCCTCTGTGGATACTGGGCTCTTTCCTGAGTTCTGAGCACAGAGGGGCTGTTCCCTGATATCTATCTTTGAGTATAATCACAATATCCAGAAAGTTTATTGAAGGGAGCGTGTTCTCAGCAATCTCCTGACCTAACATATTGGTGTCTGGATGGTTTTAACTGTTAAGAGGCATGACCTAGATATTCTCAATTGGTTGAGAGATACTTCGGGGCATTTGCACTGATCATGCGACTGGGAGATCACTTTGGTTTTGCCTCAAGACCGGGAGACCATGCTGAGGCCATGTTGGGCTGAGGGACCATCATACTGGGCTGAGAGGACGCCACGCCAAGCTAAGAGGAAACCATGCCGGGGGAGTTGGCACAACCTGCCAAGAGACCAGGCTAGGAGGAGCCTTGTTGTGTCTGCATTAGGGTTGGGAGTCATTGAAGGCTGGAAGTTGTTGTAGACTGGGAATCAACCAGAGATGATAAAACCATGACAAAATGCAACTGCTTTGCACTCTCTCCTAGCCTAACTAAGGTAACAAAGACTTTGTACTAGGTACCATGTGTGGCAGCATTGTACACTTTTCACCATTCTCTTGTACCCCGTGCTTGTGAACACATGACAATAAAACCTAAATCTAAATCTATCCAAATGTCTGTGTCGCTATATATCTCCCTTTCTCCTTTCCATCTTTACCAGCCTGACTCTCTTCAGTAATACACACCTTTCTGAGCTAACACGTGATTAATTCTAAGCTCCATAGCAGGGTCTTGAGCCCATACTCCATTATTTTGGTACCTTGCTGAGGTAGGGCTGCAGATTTTGCATTTGTTCTGCAGAGAGGCAGCCTGTTTGTTCAGATTGACAGAATACACTCCAATGGTATTGTGCGAAACTGAGCAGGAGAGAACTTCCACTGCATTGTCCAAGTGCTTCAATCCAAGCAGCACAATAAAGTAGCTGTTTGGTTTGCTGTTTGTGGGATCTTGCTGTGCCAACAATAATTAATGTCCTTATCTACGAAGTAACAGTGATTCTTGCTAAAGTCAATCTGCCTTTCTGGCTCTGCCATGTCCCCTGGGCAAGGGGATTATGAGCCTCACTCTTGGTATTTGATCTCTTGAAACTGTGGTGCTGGATAAGCACAGCAGGTCAGGCAGCATCCGAGGAGCAGGAGAATCGATGTTTCGGACAAAAGTCTTTCATCAGGATAAAGGGCTTTTGCCCAAAACGTCGATTCTCCTGCTCCTCGGATGCTGCCTAACCTGCTGTGCTTTTCCAGCACCACTCTACTCTTGACTGTAATCTCCAGCATCTGCAGTCCTCACTTTTGCTATATTCGATCTGTTGTCTACTCTATTTGCTCCTATCTGTATATTCTCTGCTGCCTACCAATTTGTCTGCTTGCCACACATTTCCAATTTGTTCCTGCTCTTTCTCCCGTCAGTGTGCTCTTTCCTCTGTCCCTGCTCTCTCCCAGTCTGTGTGCTGTCTGTCCCTGCTCTCTCCTGGTTTGTGTGCTGTCTGCTCTGTCTCTGCTCTCTCCCAGTCTGTGTGCTGTCTGCTCTGTCTCTGCTCTCTCGCAGTCTGTGTGCTGTCTGCTCTGTCTCTGCTCTCTTGCAGTCTGTGTGCTGTCTGCTCTGTCCCTGCTCTCTTGCAGTCTGTGTGCTGTCTGCTCTGTCCCTGCTCTCTCCCGGTCTGTGTGCTGTCTGCTCTGTCCCTGCTCTCTCCCAGTCTGTGTGCTGTCTGCTCTGTCCCTGATCACTCCTGGTCTGTGTGCTGTCTGCTCTGTCCCTGCTCTCTCGCAGTCTTTGTGCTGTCTGCTCTGTCCCTGTTCTCTCCCAGTCTGTGTGCTGTCTGCTCTATCCCTGCTCTCTCCCGGTCTGTGTGCTGTCTGCTCTATCCCTGCTCTCTCCCGGTCTGTGTGCTGTCTGCTCTATCCCTGCTCTCTCCCGGTCTGTGTGCTGTCTGCTCTGTCCCTGATCTCTCCCAGTCTGTGTGCTGTCTGCTCTGTCCCTGATCTCTCCTGGTCTGTGTGCTGTCTGCTCTGTCCCTGCTCTCTCGCAGTCTTTGTGCTGTCTGCTCTGTCCCTGTTCTCTCCCAGTCTGTGTGCTGTCTGCTCTGTCCCTGATCTCTCCTGGTCTGTGTGCTGTCTGCTCTGTCCCTGCTCTCTCCCAGTCTGTGTGCTGTCTGCTCTGTCCCTGTTCTCTCCCAGTCTGTGTGCTGTCTGCTCTGTCTCTGCTCTCTCCCAGTCTGTGTGCTGTCTGCTCTGTCCCTGCTCTCTCCCAGTCTGTGTGCTGTCTGCTCTGTCCCTGATCTCTCCTGGTCTGTGTGCTGTCTGCTCTGTCTCTGCTCTCTCGCAGTCTGTGTGCTGTCTGCTCTGTCTCTGCTCTCTCCTGGTCTGTGTGCTGTCTGCTCTGTCCCTGATCACTCCTGGTCTGTGTGCTGTCTGCTCTGTCCCTGCTCTCTCCCAGTCTGTGTGCTGTCTGCTCTGTCCCTGTTCTCTCCCAGTCTGTGTGCTGTCTGCTCTGTCTCTGCTCTCTCCCAGTCTGTGTGCTGTCTGCTCTGTCCCTGCTCTCTCCCAGTCTGTGTGCTGTCTGCTCTGTCCCTGATCTCTCCTGGTCTGTGTGCTGTCTGCTCTGTCTCTGCTCTCTCGCAGTCTGTGTGCTGTCTGCTCTGTCCCTGCTCTCTCCCAGTCTGTGTGCTGTCTGCTCTGTCCCTGATCACTCCTGGTCTGTGTGCTGTCTGCTCTGTCCCTGCTCTCTCGCAGTCTTTGTGCTGTCTGCTCTGTCCCTGTTCTCTCCCAGTCTGTGTGCTGTCTGCTCTATCCCTGCTCTCTCCCAGTCTGTGTGCTATCTGCTCTGTCCCTGTTCTCTTTCAGTCTGTGTGCTGTCTGCTCAGTCCTTACTCTCTCCTGGTCTGTGTGCTGTCTGCTCTATCCCTGCTCTCTCCCGGTCTGTGTGCTGTCTGCTCTGTCCCTGTTCTCTCCCAGTCTGTGTGCTGTCTGCTCTGTCTCTGCTCTCTCCCAGTCTGTGTGCTGTCTGCTCTGTCCCTGCTCTCTCCCAGTCTGTGTGCTGTCTGCTCTGTCCCTGTTCTCTCCCAGTCTGTGTGCTGTCTGCTCTGTCTCTGCTCTCTCCCAGTCTGTGTGCTGTCTGCTCTGTCCCTGCTCTCTCGCAGTCTTTGTGCTGTCTGCTCTGTCCCTGATCTCTCCTGGTCTGTGTGCTGTCTGCTCTGTCCCTGCTCTCTCGCAGTCTTTGTGCTGTCTGCTCTGTCCCTGTTCTCTCCCAGTCTGTGTGCTGTCTGCTCTGTCCCTGATCTCTCCTGGTCTGTGTGCTGTCTGCTCTGTCCCTGCTCTCTCCCAGTCTGTGTGCTGTCTGCTCTGTCCCTGTTCTCTCCCAGTCTGTGTGCTGTCTGCTCTGTCTCTGCTCTCTCCCAGTCTGTGTGCTGTCTGCTCTGTCCCTGCTCTCTCCCAGTCTGTGTGCTGTCTGCTCTGTCCCTGATCTCTCCTGGTCTGTGTGCTGTCTGCTCTGTCTCTGCTCTCTCGCAGTCTGTGTGCTGTCTGCTCTGTCTCTGCTCTCTCCTGGTCTGTGTGCTGTCTGCTCTGTCCCTGCTCTCTCCCGGTCTGTGTGCTGTCTGCTCTGTCCCTGCTCTCTCGCAGTCTGTGTGCTGTCTGCTCTGTCCCTGCTCTCTCCCGGTCTGTGTGCTGTCTGCTCTATCCCTGCTCTGTCCCAATCTCTGTGGTGTCCTCTCTATTTTCTGCCAGTCTTTCTGCTCATTCCTTTGACGTTTTGGACTTGGCTCAACTTTTTTTACCTTGTGTTTGAAGTTTAGAAAATGTGTGCTTGAATCTGATCTGATGAGCTGAAGGTGTTACAATTCTACGGTTGCATAGGACAACAGCTGAATCTGTCCATTTTGTCCCTTCCAGTTAATCAATCAGATTCTAATGGGGCCAGTTGCGAAGGACAAAATCTGCAAAACAGGTCATCCTGGATGGATTTTCAGATCAGCCCAGCAGTGCAGGTTGGTACATGAAATCATGGAATGGTCACAGAAGGAGACCATTTGGGATCTTGAAACATACAAGATTCTGAGGGGGCTTTACAAGGTTGATATTGAGAGACATGGATACGATAAATAGACAAGGTCTTTTCCCTGGGGCGGGGGAGTCCAGAACTAGAGGGCATAGGTTTAGGGTGAGAGGAGAAAGATCTAAAAGGGACCAAGGGGCAACTTCTCCACACAGAAGATGGTGTGTGTATGGAATGAGCTGGCCAGAGGAAATGGTGGTACAATTGCAACATTTAAAAGGCATCTGGATGGGTATACGAATAGGCAGGGTTTAGGGGGATATGGGCCAAGTGCTGGCAAATAGGACTAGATTAGTTTAGGATATTTGGTCGGCATGGACACGTTGAACCGAAGGGTCTGTTTGCGTATTGTACATCTCTATGACTCTAAGCTGTTTCCATTAGTGGGAGTATCTCAGACTAGGGAGACATAGTAACAGAATAAGGGGACTATCATTTAAGATGGAGGTGTGAAAGAGTTTCTTCTGCCAGAGGTTGGGGAATATCTGGAATTCTCGACCTCAGAGGGACATGGAGGCTAGATCACTGAAAATATTTAAAGAGGTTTTTTGGAACATTGGGAAATTGAGGGAATCGAGCTGATGCAAAAGAGGGAGTTGAGGCCTGGGGCAGATCAACCATGATCTTATAGAATGGCAGGGCAAGCTTGATGGACAGAATGGCCTATTCCTGCTCCTATTTACATTGTCTTCACATGTAGCTTCTGACAAGCACAAGTATTCCACATTGTGAGCCTGAATGTCTCTCACTGCTTCAATCTTTGGCTGAGCAGGAAACATAGAAAATAGAAGCGGGATTTGGCCATTCAGCCCTTTCAATCATCATGGCTGATCACCCAACCTCATGCCCTCAGTTCTTACTTTCTCCCCATGCCCTTGGGTCCACTTCTTCTTGAGATTTTGCCCTAACCCACTTCCTGAGGCAGAGAGTTCCACAGGCCTTATCACTCTCTCAATGAAGATACATCTCAGTCCTAAATGGTGTACTTTGCATCTTAGACTGTGACCCCCTGGTTCTGGACTTCCCAGTCATCCCGAACCTTCTTCCTGCGTTTACCCTTGTCGATTTCTAACCTGGTGTAAGGAAGGGGCTTCGCTAGGGGAGTCAATGGCCGAGTGGTATTATTGCTGGATTGTTAATCTAGAGCCCCACTTAATGTTCTGAGGGCCTGGGTTCAAATCCTGCCTTGGTGGAATTTGAATTCAATAAATGAAGAAGATTACAGTGCTGTACAGGCCCTTTGGCCCTTGATGTTGCACCGACCTGTGAACCCAGTCTGAAGCCCATCTAACTTACACTATTCCACATGTCACTCCAATGACCATTTAAATGTCCTTAAAGTTGGCAAGTCTGCTAATGTTGCAGGCAGGCCATTCTACACCAATACTACTGTCTGAGTAAAACAACTACCTCTGACCTCTGTCTTAGGTAATATTTAGAATTAAGAATCAAATGACTACTATAAATCCATTGCCAATTGTTGGAAATAAACATCTGGTTCACTAATGCCCTTTAGAGAAGGAAATTTGCATTCCCTACCTGGTCTGGCCTACATGTGATTGCAGACCCACAGCAATGTGGTTGACTCTCAACTGCCCGATGGGTACTAAATGCTGCCTAACCTGCAACATCCTTATCCTGTGTAAAAAAAGGAAAATTAACTAGGAAGTTCCTGTGGGGTATACATGAATATGTATTTTTTTCACTGAACAAACAAAAAAGAAACCTTAGGCCGTTTCTTCCTTTTTTCCGAGTGTCATGTCTAGTTGGTGATTTTGCTCTGTTGCTGTCCTGGCAGGATACGTTCTGCATGGAGCAGTTACGGGAGTCAGCGTCTGACCTGAACTCCCAGCCAGGCCACATGTGGCCAATCAACCTCCTTCAGCAGAGGGATGTCCCACGGGCTGAACCATCCACGGCACCTGAGCCAATCCTCAGCACCCACCTCCGGAAACTGAACTGCTGCTCAGAGTAAGGACGGTGGGATACCCGTACACCTAACACAGACAGAAAGGACGGTGGGATACCTGTACAGCTAACACAGACAGAAAGGACGGTGGGATCCCTGTACAGCTAACACTGACAGAAAGCACGGTGGGATACCTGTACAGCTAACACTGACAGAAAGGACGGTGGGATACCTGTACAGCTAACACAGACAGAAAGGACGGTGGGATCCCTGTACAACTAACACTGACAGAAAGGACGGTGGGATCCCTGTACAGCTAACACTGACAGAAAGGACGGTGGGATACCTGTACAGCTAACACAGACAGAAAGGACGGTGGGATCCCTGTACACCTAACACAGACAGTAAGGACGGTGGGATCCCTGTACACCTAACACAGACAGAAAGGACGGTGGGATACCTGTACACCTAACACAGACAGAAAGGACGGTGGGATACCTGTACACCTAACACAGACAGAAAGGACGGTGGGATACCTGTACAGCTAACACTGACAGAAAGGACGGTGGGATACCTGTACAGCTAACACTGACAGAAAGGACGGTGGGATACCTGTACACCTAACACAGACAGTAAGGACGGTGGGATACCTGTACACCTAACACTGACAGAAAGGACAGTGGGATACCTGTACAGCTAACACTGACAGAAAGGACGGTGGGATCCCTGTACACCTAACACAGACAGAAAGGACGGTGGGATACCTGTACACCTAACACTGACAGAAAGGACGGTGGGATACCTGTACAGCTAACACAGACAGTAAGGACGGTGGGATCCCTGTACACCTAACACAGACAGTAAGGATGGTGGGATACCTGTACAGCTAACACTGACAGAAAGGACGGTGGGATCCCTGTACACCTAACACAGACAGTAAGGACGGTGGGATACCTGTACACCTAACACAGACAGTAAGGACGGTGGGATACCTGTACACCTAACACAGACAGTAAGGACAGTGGGATACCTGTACAGCCAACACTGACAGAAAGGACGGTGGGATACCTGTACACCTAACACAGACAGTAAGGACGGTGGGATACCTGTACAGCTAACACTGACAGAAAGGACGGTGGGATACCTGTACAGCTAACACAGACAGAAAGGACGGTGGGATACCTGTACAGCTAACACTGACAGAAAGCACGGTGGGATACCTGTACAGCTAACACTGACAGAAAGGACAGTGGGATACCTGTACAGCTAACACAGACAGAAAGGACGGTGGGATACCTGTACAGCTAACACTGACAGAAAGGACAGTGGGATACCTGTACAGCTAACACAGACAGAAAGGACGGTGGGATCCCTGTACAGCTAACACTGACAGAAAGCACGGTGGGATACCTGTACAGCTAACACTGACAGAAAGGACGGTGGGATACCTGTACAGCTAACACAGACAGAAAGGACGGTGGGATCCCTGTACAACTAACACTGACAGAAAGGACGGTGGGATCCCTGTACAGCTAACACTGACAGAAAGGACGGTGGGATACCTGTACAGCTAACACAGACAGAAAGGACGGTGGGATCCCTGTACACCTAACACAGACAGAAAGGACGGTGGGATACCTGTACACCTAACACTGACAGAAAGGACGGTGGGATACCTGTACAGCTAACACAGACAGTAAGGACGGTGGGATCCCTGTACACCTAACACAGACAGTAAGGATGGTGGGATACCTGTACAGCTAACACTGACAGAAAGGACGGTGGGATCCCTGTACACCTAACACAGACAGTAAGGACGGTGGGATACCTGTACACCTAACACAGACAGTAAGGACGGTGGGATACCTGTACACCTAACACAGACAGTAAGGACAGTGGGATACCTGTACAGCCAACACTGACAGAAAGGACGGTGGGATACCTGTACACCTAACACAGACAGTAAGGACGGTGGGATACCTGTACAGCTAACACTGACAGAAAGGACGGTGGGATACCTGTACAGCTAACACAGACAGAAAGGACGGTGGGATACCTGTACAGCTAACACTGACAGAAAGCACGGTGGGATACCTGTACAGCTAACACTGACAGAAAGGACAGTGGGATACCTGTACAGCTAACACAGACAGAAAGGACGGTGGGATACCTGTACAGCTAACACAGACAGAAAGGACGGTGGGATACCTGTACAGCTAACACTGACAGAAAGCACGGTGGGATACCTGTACAGCTAACACTGACAGAAAACTTGCTGTTCACAAGCTCAGAGCAATATTGGCTGGGGGCAAGAAGGCAGCTTATTACCATCTTCTCCAGGGCAATCAGAGATGGACATCACTGGGCTGGCACGGTGGCTCAGTGGTTAGCACTGCTGCCTCACGGCGCCAGGGACTTGGGTTTGATTCCAGCTTCAGGCGACTGTCTGTGTGGAGTTTGCGCATTCGCCCTGTGTCTGCGTGGGTTTCCTTTGGGTGCTCTGGTTTCATCCCACAGTCCAATGATGTGCAGGTCAGGGTGAATTGGCAATGCTAAATTCCCATAGTGTTCAGGGATGTGTAGGTTAGGGTGCATTAGTCAGGGGTAAATATAGGGTAAGGGGATGGGTCTGGTTGGGTTACTCTTCAGAGGGTTGGTGTGGATCTGTTGGGCCGAAGGGCCTGTTTTCACACTGTAGGGAATCTATGATCCTATGGGCATTCAATGTTAGCCAAGACAATTACGCCCCACCCATTCCATGAACAAATGAAAAAAATTCAGCTGATTTTGGGGATGTAGGGGTTTTCTTAAGAGGAAAGTTTGAACAAGTTGGGTCTGTACTTAGCCATTGTAATAAAAGTTGTAAAGAACTTTTGTTCTCTTTCAACAGCATTGACCACATCACGTTTCTCCTTCAGTTCTGACAAAGAGTGACTCCACTCAAAACGTTAGCTCTGTTTCAAAATCAGAAATTGCTGGAGATACCTGCGTCCTCTGTGGTTGTGATCAACAGTTCTGGTGAAACTCAGCAGGTCTGACAGCATCTGTGTAGAGAGAAACAGAGTTACGCTTTGAGTCTAGCATGACATGATTGGAACTGAAGAGAGGTGAAAATATAAAAATAAAGTACTGCAGATCCTGGAAATCTGATATGAAAACAGAAAGTGCTAGAGAAAAACTCACTGGGTCTGGCGGCATCTGTGGAGTGAGAAAAACAGTGTTAATGTTTGAAGTCTGGGATAACTCTTCTGCATGGATGGTGCTACACCTGCTGATTTTATGTGTTTGTTTCAGATTTCTAGCATCCGCGGTATTTTGCTTTTAGTTTCTGTTTCTGATTCGCAGTCAGTCGTGAGATTCAAGCAAGTATGGGCACATTCCATGGGTGTGGGAAGGAGGGGTCTGTAGCAAGTTGCTTTCTGTCTGTAGAATTCACAGTGCAACAATGCTGCAGTGTAACTGTTTGCTGCTCTAGTGTGTTTCAGTGTACACTGGTGAATATTCCACAGACTCTGGCACTGCTGAAACAGGTGAAACTTCCTCTGGGTCTGATCTTCCAACCGTTCAAGGATTCCAGGGTGAGTCGAATGGAATGAACATTCCCTCAGGTTGTGAAAATCCTCAAATGTGCCTTAATTTCAGAATCAGTTTTCAATATTGAGAACCTTTGATTTTCTTTTCTCTCTTGTTTGGTAACTGGATCAAAGGATATAGAAAAGAAATAGATCAGATTGAAGTGTACATTAGCCAAGTGACAGAGGAGGCTTGAGTGGCTGATTAGTCCAGTCCTGTTGCTGTATTGCTTGATCCTTGATAAATAGGATCATCAGTGTTGCTCCTTATCAAAAGCAAAATGGTCCTTCTTATGCTAGATGACCAGAATTGGCCACTATGCTGGACCAATATGCTGACCATAGCCTTGTACAGCAATTTTGTGACTTTCTGAGATTTCCACACAATCTCGGTCTACTTCTACTCTACTTTTAATGCCAGAGTCCTCTGTTTCTCTCTCTGCTTAGAGCGAACTGATGGCAAAAGATTGAGGGGCACCCACTCTATGCTAAACACGGCTTTACAGAAATTTGTAAATCTGTAAACAAAGATCTGTAATCTTTGTGCCTGCCATGGACATATTGGAAGGAACAGCAGGGTGGTTCTCACCTGTTTGGCTGTGGGATGATCGCCCTTTCTGTGGTTAACAGGCCCTGGAGGGGGACTTCAATACGAAATGATGATCTCAGAGGTAGGGATATGACTGACTGAAGCACCAGACCAGTGTACTGCTCCATGGTAAATCTTACATAATAGCATTAGTACATCATTCCTAATGGAATGTGCTGGATCTTAATAAATTCACCTTCCAAACAACTGTGCTGCTGCACTGGAGCTGCCAAGCCTGGGGTTGGACCAGGTGGAACCATCACATGACTTTCTACCAGCACATGCCCCACACATTGGCCACTTGACTCCTGTATCATCATGGCAGCACGGTGGCTCAGTGGTGCCTCACAGCACCAGAGATCTGGGTTCGATTCCAGCCTCGGATGACTGTCTGTGTGGAGTTTGCACATTCTCCCAGTGTCTGTGTGGGTTTCCTCCGAGTGGTCCAGTTACCTCCCACAGTCCAAAGATGTGCAGGTCAGCTGGATTGGCCATGTGAAGTTGCCCATAATGTCTAGGGAAATGCAGATGAGGTGGGTTAGCTATGGGGATTACAAGGGTAGGGGGTGGGTCTGGGTGGGATACTCTTCAGGGGGGGTCAGTGTGGACTCAATGGGCTGAATGGCCTGCTTCCACACTGTAGGGATTCGATGGTGTGTCCCACAGCCAAGCAGAAAGCAGGCAGACTCTTCACTGCCTGATTGGATAATCTCCACCCCTCGGCAAAGTTGCCTTTTTATATTGCTCCCTGATGGTCCAATCCTTTTATAACTGCCAAATTTATCCAAAGAATTATTTTCTCCAAAGATTTTTTTTTAAATGTCCCCATGGATTTTTGCTTCAGGCCGTATTGTTGGAGGTTAGTGTTTCAATCCTAGAGTGTTGATGATGCTCAGCTAAGTTGGGAGCAGTGATAAAGCCATGTTGTTCCTTGTGAATGCAGTATTGGTACAAGAGGGTAACTTGACTGTTTTCCCCTGGTTGTCAGGAGCCTCCACTGCTGATCACTGATGTCCCCCCTCGCTGCTCGTCATGTCAGACCTACATCAACCCCTTCACCGCCTTCATCGATCAGCAACACTGGAAATGCAACGTTTGTTTCTCACTCAATGATGGTAGGAGCACATGCTGGCAATTGACTTGCATAGAAACATAGAAAATAAGAGCGGGGTAAGCCATTCAACCATTCAACCTTGCTCCACCATCCAACATGGCTGACCGTCCTACTCCGCAGCCGAGATTGTGGTGCTGGAAAAGCACAGCAGGTCAGGGGGCTTCCTCATTCCTGATGAAGGACTTATACCTGAAACGTTGACTCTTCTGCTCCTTGGATGCTTCCTGACCGGCTGTGCTTTTCCAGCACCACACTCTCTACTCTGATCTCCAGAATCTGCAGTCCTCACTTTCTCCTAATTGATTTCATCCTACTCCATACCCTGTTCCTGCTTTGTCCTCATATCCTTTGATCCCTCTATTCCTAAGAATTGTATCCATATTGTTCTTGAAAGTCTTCAATGTTTTGGCCGCAACCAGTTTCCATGGCAGAGAATTCCAGAGGCTCCCCACTCTCTGGCTGTAAATACTCCTCCTTATCTCTGACTTAATTGACAGGAACCCCGGTTCTAATCTCCCTGGTCATCGGGAACATCCGTCTTGCACCTGTCCTGTCTAATCCTGTTAGAAGTTTATAGGTTTCTATCAGAACACCAGCTACTTTTCTAAATGCCAGTGAATACAGTCCTAACTGATCCTGTCACTCCCCACAGAGAGTCAGAGAATTGCATAGCATGAAAACAGACCCTTCAGTTCCACCAGTCCATGCTGACCATGTTCCCAAACTGAACGAGTCCAACCTGCCGCCATTTGGCCTGTAACCCTCCAAACCTTTTCTACCCATGCACTTATCCAAATGTCTTTTAAATGTTATAATTGTGCCCACATCCGCCACTTCCTCTGAAAGTTCATTCCACACATGAACCGCTCTCTGTGTAAAAAAAAAAGTTACCCCTCAAGTCATTTGCGAATCTTTCTCCTCTCTCCTTAAAAATATGCCCACTAATTTTGAGCTCCCCTACCCGAAAGAAAAGACCCTTGTCATTCACCTTATCTATTATGCCCTTTATGACTTCTTAAATCTCAATAAGTTCACCCCTCAATCTCCTACGCTCCAGTGAAAAATGTCCCAGCCTATCCAGACTATCTTTGTATCTCAAAGCCTTCATTCCCAGCAACATTGGAAGCAGGCAAACCTGCTATATATCCGACTTGGTTTGCTTTCAGAACAGTCAGTGGCCAAACTGAAGTTTAAGTTCATGTTTAAAATCCAGTGGAGAATCTTGGATAACTTGGGAGTGTGTAGTTGGAGCAAAGTTTTCTGGAGCAAGGCACCAGAGAAAACCAAAATAGCTTGAACATGCATAGTGCTCAGTGGCTCAGTGGTTAGCACTGCTGCCTCACAGCGCCAGGGACCTGGGTTCAAATCCTGCCTGAGGCGACTGTCTGTGTGGAGTTTGCACATTCTCCTGTTTCCACAATCCAAAGATGTGCAGTTAGGTGAATTGGCCATGCTAAATTGCCCATAGTGCTTAAGAATGTGTAGGTCACATACACTAGTCAGGGGTAAATATAGAATAGTAGGGGAATGGGTCAGGGTGGGTTACTCTTCAGAGGGTTGGTGTGGGCTTGGTTCCACACTGTAGGGATGCTCTTCTATTCTATGCACAATTCAGTTGCGACATCTAATGGTTACTTCACTACTTAGGGGGAGGTGAAGGCCGAGTGGTATTATCACTGGCCTGTTTAGCTATTCTGGGGACCCCAGTTCGAATCCTGCCACGGTGGCATTTAAATTCAATAACAAAGAAGTCTGGAATCAAGAGACTAATGCTGACCATTGTTGGAAAGCCCATCTGGTTCAATACTATCCTTTTTAAGGAATGAAACTGCCATCCTTACCTAGTCTGGACTACACAAGAGTCCAGACTCTCAGCAAAGGGCAATAAATGCTGGCCTGGCCAGCAATGTCATCATCCTGTAATTGAATTTTACAAGAATACAGAGCCCAGCAGAATGACTGATCTCATTATCATGTAAGGGAAGGTTGCACATCTGCTAATTGAAAAGGCACCTGTGAACAACGCACAATTAGTAACTGATATAATCAGAAATGTTTATCAACTGATGGGAATTGTAACTTGTTCTGGCTTAAACTTGTTTAAATGGCGGGCTTGGCTTAGTGAGTAACACTTTGCAGATTTTTCCACAGTGACCAGCAGTCTCGGGGGAAGGTAACAAGTGTTGTGGCCCTAGTCAGGTAGGTTTCTGCCCCTTCCTCCTGTGTGTGCTGAGGAAAGTTGGCCAACTTTCTCTCTGCCCTTGACATAAGGCTAACTGCAATGACCATTAAGAGGTAAGGGACAGAGGTAACCCAGGTTTGATGTGATGAATGTCCTTCACTTACCTGGAAGTGCTACAGCTCCAACAACAATCATGAAGCTCAACACCAACAAAGACAGAGTAGGTTTTTTCATTCGCAACTTGACGATGTCCAAAGGTGGTTCAAACTTGTTCAGCCAAGCCAAGCCAAGCAGCAGAACACTAGCCAAAGGTTTGGGCCTATACTCATTAGAATTCATCAGAATGGGAAATTATTTCAATAAAACATGTAAGATTCTGAGGGGACTTTCCAAGATGAATGCTGAAAGGATGTTTCCTGTCATGAGGAATCTAGACCAGGGACAAGGTTCCAAAATGCGGGGCTCCCCCATTTAAGATGGAGAAGTGGAGGAATTTCTACTCTTGGTGAGTCATTAGTATTCGGAGTTCTCTCTCCCAGAGTGTAGCCACTGAATGTATTCAAAGCTGAATCAGACATTACTGAATGACAAGGGAATCAAGAATCAAGGCAGAAAGATGAAGTTAAGGCTACAATTGGATCTTATTTCATGGTGGAATGGGCTCTGGGGGCCAAATGGCCTATTCCTGTGCCTAATGTTATTATTAAACTAAAACAGGGGGAGGGGGGGGCATCCGAAGGATGGAGAATGGCCTTTGAATGACAGGCAAGGTCTGGGGGCTGTGATAGAGAATTCCAGGGACCTGGTGGGAGGTGGGGGTGAGATGGGTGGAGAGATTCCAATGGCAGGAATTCGGGTTGACCATAACAGGAGAGGTGGACAAGGAAATGGATGAGAAGGTAAATGTAGCAAAGAACACCGGAGCCTAGAACACAGCTGTTGAAATCAGTTCACTGGGTGGGAAGTCAATAAGGATTCGAGTGGAAAGTGAACAGGATTTGTTGAAGGAGAGAGTGTGGCAGAGGAATCTGGATCAGTTGGTGCTCACTATTCAATTTGTTTCCTCCTCCAGTTCCTGGGAATTTCCTCTTTGATCCCATGACTGGCAGCTACTGTAACCCACGCAGTCGTCCTGAACTGCAGCACGCAGCTGTGGAATTCATGGTACCTCTAGAATATCAGGTACAAGGTATTTTACCGCACAATGCCTGTGCCGGCAACACCGGGTGCGTGGAATCATGGAGCGAGCACAGCACAGGAGGAGGCCGCTCAGTCTGTTGTACCTGTCCTAGCTCTTTGTAACTGCTACATCAGCTAGTCCCACTCCCTGGCCTTTTACAAGTCACCTTTCCTCTTCAGTTGCTTGTCCAATTCTCTTTTGAAAGCTACAATGGAATCTACTTTCACCAGAGTCTCAGGAAGTGAATCCAGATCCTAGCCACCCTCTGCATCAACCTTTCCCCCGTGTTGCCTTTGGTTTGTATCCATTACCTGTGCTCGCTTGGTGGAGGCTGTGGTAATATTACTAACCTAGTAATCCAGAACTGAAAATGTGTTGCTGGAAAAGCGCAGCAGGTCAGGCAGCATCCAAGGAACAGGAGAATCGACATTTCGGGCATAAACCCGAAGAAGGGCTTATGCCTGAAACGTCGATTCTCCTGTTCCTTGGATGCTGCCTGACCTGCTGCGCTTTTCCAGCAACACATTTTCAACTCTGATCTCCAGCATCTGCTGTCCTCACTTTCTCCTAGTAATCCAGAACCCCAGGCCTAATGCTTCGGTGAGTTGGTTTTAAATCCCAGCATGGCAGAGGGTGAGATTAAAAACCTGGTCCCTAATGATGACTACTATCAGTCATTGTAAAAATCCAGCTGGTTCATTAATGACTAAAGTGGGGGGTGAAAAAAGTCTGCCATCTGTACCTGTTCTAGCCTACACTTGATTTTCACAGAAATACACCTGACAATTAACTCTCCTCTGAATGGGCAATAAGTGCTGCCCTGTGCAAGGCCAGTCACATCCCATAAAAATATTGACTTCATTCCATACCAGTCACAGCCTGTCCCACTGCACATGGCACCTGTCCCAGCAACACCCTATCACATTGTGCAAACACCCTTTCCCACTACACACAATGAAGTACACCTTCCCTCAGGGTACAGAGCCCCTTGGGGGATTAGGTATTCTGTGTCATTGTGCTGAACACCTGTGAGAGGTAAGTGATGTGTTCCCGGCCTTTGACCAGTCCCTCTCTCTAACTCGACCTGACTATGGGAGTAGGGGAGGGATGCTGGCTGCTACCTGCTTTGCTTGAATTCATAGGGAGCAGTGAATTACCCTCTGGGTGGTCAGTTGAGGTGAAGACCTTTCACCCCTAATTACTGGCCAACGCCTCCGCACTGACCATCGACTGACCACCAATTACTCAAACTATTGGTGTGATTGTTAGGAGATTGACGTCACTGATTGGACTCTCCCCATCCTTGCTCAGGCTAAACGCCCTCGACCTGTAACATACCTGTTTCTGTTTGATGTCAGCTACAATGCAGTGGAAACTGGTTACCTGGCAATTGTCTGCAAAACGCTGCTGGAGAACCTGGACAGGTGAGGCACTCTGCATTCTGTTTCTGAAGGTATTTTCCAAATGAAGGAAACAAGTTGGTGTAAATCTGGGTCCATGGTCAAAATATTTTCTTACTGTAAAATGTAAAATTAATCATAATTTTTGTTTGGAGGGTGGGAAGGAGAGTGATGTTCTTGGGAAACAAACCCCACAGAGCCAGCAAGAACTCAAAACCTCAGGTTTGCCTTCGATTTGGGAACTTACTGTGTACAGAATGCCTGTCATAGCATAGCACTTGCAGAGGAAGTGTGTTGATGCAATCACTGGAGGAGTCCCTTGGATATGCCCCTGGGATCTCTATTCTCACACGATCCACTCAGTCAGGTCAGCAGGACCTCCACTGTCTGCCTGAACTGATCGAAAGTGCCTTAGACAAGGCAGCAGCCACGGTACTGGATCCTGAGGCTGTGACACACAGTCAGCAACGAACAATGATAGGCACAATTTGACCGTCATCATCCATTCAGCCTGATCCATACAACTGTAAACCGTCACGTCCATCATAGAGATACCACTCTACATTCCGATGCTCAGTGGTGTTATCGCTAGACTCTTAATCCAGAGACCTGGAGTCCAGGGTTCAAGCTTACTGTTAGGATAATGAGATTTGAATTGAATGGGGACAAATGTTTAGAATGAATTTTGTTTAATGTTGACTGTTATCAAATGTCATAAAACCCCATCTGGTTCACTAATGCCCTTTAGTTAAAGAAACTGCTGTCCTGACCTGCTCTGGCCGACATGTGACGCCAGACCCACAGCAATATGATTGACTCTTAATACATTCTGGATAATGAGGATTGGATAATAAGTGCCTCTCATAGTTTTATAAACTTCTATAAAGTCACTCCTCAGCCTCTGACACTCCAGAGAAACAGCCCCAGCCTATTCAGCCTCTATATAGCTCAAACCCTCCAACCCTAGAAACATCCTTCTAAATCTTTCCTGAACCCTTTCAACTTTCACAATAATTTTTCTGTAGCAGGGTGACCATAATTGAATGTAGTGTTCCAAAAGTGGTCTAACCAATCTGAACCCATGGCACCTCTCTGGGAAAGCCAGAAAAAAAAGAGTAAAAATCCCATCGTGGAGAAAATATCTGCAAAATTAGTCATTAGCAATCAATCCATGAAATGGAAACTAATCCTCACCCTGTGGCTCTGATCAATATTGAATGGAGCTCCATTTGTATCCCGGGATGGAGAGAGTTTGTGGAAGATGATTAAGTGGATGGTCAGTTAAAGGAGAGGTTTGATGGATTACCTGGGGCTTTCCTCGTTCTGTGCACGTCCTCTCACATCATTAGGCTGGATCTCCCTGCAGCCCAGTGGCAGTCAGATTACACTTAAAACAGGTTAGCACAGGGACCAACTGTCCAAACCTTTATCCTGTCTCTGTTACCTAGGTTACCAGGTGATTCACGGACCCGGATTGGGTTCATTACATTTGACAACAACGTGAACTTCTACCAGTTGCACAGCAACCTGTCTCGACCCCGCATGATGGTTTTGACTGAGATTAATGGTAAGTTTTTAGTGCAATTGGAGAGTTGGGGGGATGGGGGAATGGGTTGGTGTATATGGTGCCATCGTGGTAAAGTCTTGGGACTATTGATTCAGTGACTTGTGTAGGTGGAGAGACATTGGCCAAGTGGTACTATTGCCTAGACTATTAACCCATTGTCCCTAGTAGTGTTCTGGGGACCTGGGTTTGAATTCTACCATGGCAGATTGTGAAGATTGAATTCAGTTTTTAAAAAAGATGGAATTAAGAACGAACAATGACCACTGCTGATTGTCAGGAAAACCCCATCTGGTTCACTGATGCGCTTAGGGAGGGGAATCTGCCATCCTTACCTGGTCTGGCCTCCATGTGACTCCAGACCCACAGCAATGTGGTTGATTCATAACTGCCCTCTAGGCAATGGTGGTGGGCAATAAATGCTGGCTAGCCAGTGATGCCCTCACCTACGAAAAAATATTTTTAAAAAAAAGACATTCCAGAGTCATATGTTCAAATCCCGCCTCAGTAGATGGTGAAATTTAAATTCACTTAATAAAATCTTGAGCTGTCATGGTGGCCATTTGAGGAGAATCATTTTCACTCAGAGGGTGATGGGTGTCTGGAACTCACTGTCTGTAAGGGTGGGAGAGGCAGAAACCCTCAACATTGAAGAAGCATTTAGATGTGCACTTGCGATGCCAAAGCTCACAAGACTTAATGGGATTAGAATAGTGAGAGGCTTTGATTGGTGTGGACCCAATGGGCTGAAGGGTCTTTGTCTGTTTTAGATTTCTGAATCAATGACAACGATCATCAATTGTTGTAAAAGTCCATCTGGTTTGCCAATGGTCTTTAGGGAAAAACATCTGCCCTCCTTACCTGGTCTGGCCTACGCGTGACTCTAGACTCTCAGCAATGGGATTGAATCTTATCCACCCACACTGAATTCAAGGGTGGTTAGGAAGGGCCATTAGGAAGAGCTCTTGTGGTATCATGGTTACCATTAGAAGACCTGGGTTCAAATCCCACCTGCTCCAGAGGCGTGTCAAGTTAATTGAAAATACCTTCACGGGCAATTAGGGTTGGACTGCAAACACTGGCTTTGTCCACATCCTGTGAAAGAATATAAAAGGAGATTGACAAGCAGTTTGCTTTATTGCATTTAGCCTTATTTCTTAATAATGGACCAGCCTGGCTAAATAGAACCTATTCCCTTGTTGATATTTGAGTATTGCTCTCAATACACTGGGTAACACTGAAAACCAATGCTCTAATAGGCAGGGATCTGCTGACTTTGTCCTCCTCCAGATTGGAAGGTGCTGTTGAAGGAGCCTTAGTGAGCTTCTCTCTGTGTGTGAGTAGCACAAACTGCTGCTGCACTTGGATCAAGAGGAAGCCATTATGTTTCTGATGCTGGATAGAGTTTGCAATGACTGAGCCTTTATAATGATTGCATGATGTTGGGCTTCTTTCAGATATCTTCACTCCAAATGAAGAAACATTGTTGGTGAATCTTCAACAAAGCCGACAGGTAATGTGAATCCCCTTCCAATAAAACTGCTGCAGTTCAGTAAAGTCAGAACCATGCTCCTTCCTCCCCCTCAGTCAAGCCAAGGGCAACCTCGTCCGGTTACAAACCCCAGATGTGTTCCCTGTTTGTGAACAACACTGGGACTGGGCACACACTGGCTACAGGTAATGGATTGAAACAACGTACTTTTCAATAAAGATTAATGATGAGCTGTTTCCTTACCTCTTTATTGTGAAAGCCCTAAACAATAAGGGAGAGATAGCGAAAAACCTGAGACCCGTCAATACATTCTCAATGGTCTTACCCTTATACATCCTTTGATAAATCATGGAAAGCCTGAATCACATTTGTAGAGATGCTCAAAGATTGATATGACTCTGTTCCTTCGCGGCTGTATATGTGAGTGTGACTCTCCCTGGTATATTTGCTCACTAATTCTCCACATTTCTACCACAGCTTGTTGTCGCTCTACTTGAGGAATTCCCGGTTGCGTTCAGAGCCACTCAGAAGACATTGTGTGCATTTGGACCTGCACTGCAGGCTGCTCAGAAACTCCTGAAGTTCAGTGGTGGGCGCATGACTGTATTTCTCACCCAGTTACCCAATGAAGGCTGTGGGTCCTTGCAACCCCGGGAGGATCCCGGTGATAGCACACTGGTAGGTCAAGGTTCTTCTCAGTGATCTGTTACATTAGGGGAGGAACCTTGCTGTTCAGAAAGTGATGGTTCAAAAACTATACAGAATTAGTGTGCAATAGAATGCTCCCCACTTGCCTAGACGAGTGCAGCTCTAATAACACTCAAGAAGCTTGACACCATCCAAGACAAAGCAACCCATGGACAATATTGAATCCTGATGAAGGGTTTATGCCCAAAACATCGATTCTCCTGCTCCTCAGATGCTGCCTGACCTGCTGTGCTTTTCCAGCCCCACACTCTCGACTCTGATCTCCAGCATCTGAGTGGAGATCAACCAGTGTTGTCCCATTGTTTAAGAAAGATAGCAGGGATAATCCAGAAAATTACAGGTCTGTGAGCCTCGCATCAGTGGTCAGGAAGTTATTCAAAAAGATTCTTCGGGACAAGATCTATACGCATTTAGAAGCAAATGGACTTATTAGCGATAGACAGCATGGTTTTGTGCAGGGGAGATAAGACCTCGCGAACTTAATGGAGTTTTTTGAGGAGATGATGACGATAATTGAGGGACAAGTGGTTGATGTTGTCTACATGGACTTCAGTAAAGCCTTGTACCTCTCATGGTACAAAAGGTGAAGCCACATGGTATCAGGGTGAGCTGGCAAGATGGATACAGAACTGGCTTGGGAGACAGAGGGTAGTGGTGGAAGGATGCTTTTCGGAATGAAGGGTTATGACCACAGGGATCAGTGCTGGGATCTCTGCTGTTTGTGATCTACATAAATGATTTGGAGGAAAATGTAGCTGGTCTAATTAGTAAGTTTGCAGTTGATACAAAAATTGGCACTGGAACGTGTCCAGTGGAGATTCACACGGATGATCCCTGGAATGACAGGTCTAGCATATGAGGAACGGCTGAGGATACTAGGATTGTATTCGTTGGAGTTTAGAAGATTAAGGGGAGACTTAATAGAGACGTACAAAATAATACATGGCTTTGAAAAGGTGGATGCTAGAAAATTGTTTCTGTTAGGCGAGGAGACTGGGACCCGTGGACACAGCCTTAGAATTAGAGGGGGTCATTTCAGAACAGAAATGCGGAGACATTTCTTCAGCCAGAGAGTGGTGGGCCTGTGGAATTCATTGCCGCAGAGTGAAGTGGAAGCCTTGACGCTAAATGTCTTCAAGGCCGAGATTGATAGGTTCTTGTTGTCTAGAGGAATTAAGGGCTACGGGGAGAATGCTGGCAAGTGGAGCTGAAATGCGCATCAGCCATGATTGAATGGCGGAGTGGACTCGATGGGCCGAATGGCCTTACTTCCACTCCTAGGTCTTATGGTCTTATGGTAGAGTTGCAGGTAGTGAGGAGGATTGTCAGAGGATTCAATCAGTTGGAGACATTGGCAGAAAGATGACAGATAGATTTTAATCCACACAATTATGTGCGATGTATTTTGGAAGGTCAAGTACAGGTGGAAATTATATGGTGAATGGCAGAACCCTTCAGAGTATCTTGTAGAGAGATCTTGGTGTGCAAGTCCACAGATCACTGAAGGTGGCAGTACAGATAGATAAGGGAGTAAACAGGCCTATGGTGCGCTTGGAGAAAGTGAGGACTGCAGAGCTGGAGATCAGAGTTGAGCGTGTGGCGCTGGAAAAGCACAGCAGGTCAGACAGCATCCGAGGAGCAGGAGAATCGATGTTTCGGGCATAAGCCCTTCCTCATCCTGATGTCCAAAACATTGATTCTCCTGCTCCATGGATGCTGCCTGACCCGCTGCACTCTTGACTATGGCATGCTTGCCTTTAGTGGAAGGGGCATTGAGTAACAGGACAGAAATGTTACACTGCAGCTTTGCAGAACTTCAGTTAGGCCACACTTAGAATATAGTTTTGGTCACCACACTACCAGAAAGATGCAGATGCTTTGAAGACGGTACAAGAAAGGTTTGCCAGGGATTTGCCTGGAATGGGGGATTTTAGCTATGAGGGAAAGTTGGATAGATTGGGTTTGTTTTCATTGGAATGCAGGAGGTTGAGGGGTGACCTAATAGAAGTTTATAGGATTGTAAATGGCATGGGTAGAGTGGAAAATATGTGGCTTTTTCCCAGGGTGGAGGGGTCAATTACTAGGGGTCACAGGTTCAAGGTGTAGGGAGACGAAGTTTAAAAGAGATGTGCGAGGCAAGTTTTTCACACAGAGGGTAGTGAGGGCCTGGAACATGTTGCCAGAGGAGATGGTGGAAGCAGACACAATAGCAGCATTCAAGAAGCACCTGGACAAATACATGAATAGGAAGGGAATAGAGGGATACGGATCCTGCAGGTGAAGACAGTTTTAATTTGGACGAGGAATATATATCTGCATGGGCTGGGAGGGCCGAAGTGCCTCTTCTTGTGTTGTACTGTTCTTTGTTCAGCCCACCTGATTGGCACCACATCCACAACTATCCATTCTCTCCCCCACTGACGCTCAGTAGCAGCAGTATGTACTATCTCCAAGATGTGCTGCAGAAAATCACCAAAGTTACTTAGCACCTTCCAAATCCATGACCGCTTCCATCTAGAAGGACAAGAGCAGCAGGTACATGGAACACCACCTTCAAGTTCCCCTCCAAACCACTCACCATCCTGACTTGGAAAGATTTCAATGTTCCTTCAGTGTCAGTGGGTTAAAATGCTGGAACTCCCTCCATGAGGGCACTGTGAGTCAAACTACAGCACGTGGGCTGCAGCGGTTCAAGAAGGCAGCTCATCACCACCTCCTCATGGGCAACTAGGAACAGGTAATAAATACTGGTCAGCCAGTGATGCCCATATCCCACGGGTGAACAACGTATGCCCCTGGACCAGGTCAGTTGGTCTCATGGCTTATGAACCATTTCCCAACCTCCTCCTTTAACCCTCTGAGTGTACTGGGGGATGGATTGTGGGTTCAAATGACACTATGATAACTGGTGGGATTTAACTTGCATTGATAAAATCTGAAATTGAAAGTATGACAATGAAACTATCCTTGATGCTGTAAAAACACATCTGGTTATTAATATCCTACAGGGAAAGAAATCTCCCTGGTGACTCATGTGACTCTCAGCCCACAGCAAGTTGTTTGATTCTTAGCTGGCTGAAGGAGCCATTTAGTTGAAGGGCAATTAGGGAGGGACAATAAATGCCCATCAGTGCTCACATGCCATGAATGAATAAAATAAATCCTTTTATTCCTTTATCCCCCTGACATTTGTCGTAACATCCCCTTACACAAATCAATACTTTACCTCAACAACTATTTATGACAGTTAATGCCACATTATAGGTAGGTAGAGAGGCTCTTCCTGAATTCCTACTGTACATTATCATTATGTTAAATTTATGATTCTTAGTTTTGCTCTCTGCCACAAATGAAAGCATGTTCTCCACACGAATACTGTCAAACTCCCTAATAATCTTAAACATCTTGATTAAGTCAACCCTCAGCCTTTTCTTCCTGAGAGAACAGAGCTTCAGCTAATCCAATCTTTGTTGATATCTATTTTGTCTCAGCTCTGGTTCAATCCTTTCAAAGCCTTTTGCCTCCTCTCTGGGTGCCTCTGTGATGAAATATTCATCTTAAAATTCCTTTATAAGAATTTCAGATCTGAAGGATTGTGGAAGGATTTATTTCTAGTTCCTCGGAGATACCTGGATTACTTTTTAGAAAGTTAATGAATAGAACCATTGGAACTTCTTTTAACAAAGGATCTCTTGGAAAACACATGGTGCCTGATAATTACTGGTTGTGTTGGTTTGAACATTTTTTCAGGGAAAAGAGCTGACTGTTTTTACAAGTGGGACACTGTTGAAGGTGCAGACTGATACCTGGAGTCCTGCTCATGCTGATCTTCTATGAAAAGCCTTTGATTATTTCCTGACTCATGGCAAAGGCAACGTATCCAGCAGCAATGTGTTCAGTGACATCTGTCTATGTGCGGCAGATTGTCAGACACACAACTATCTGAACACCTTATTGCTTTCAAGAGCTAGAACTTAATGGCTAAAAGTGCTTTTCTTTTACAAGTATGTCACTGCAGAGAAAAATTCCTTTTTCTTTTGCTTTCCTTCGCCTGGTAGATATGTGTATGCTTGTGAGGAGGTTGGGATATCAGGAGGGATAAATATTCATGTCCTCAAATTACAAGCTGTTGTTAATCATCTTTAAATAAATTTTGTTTTATACTGAGCCAATCACTTTGTGTTTATTAAGAAGTCTGGTTAATTTTTAGAAGTGAAATTGTGGGATGTGGGTGTCACTAGCTGGGCCAGCATTCATTGCCCGTCCCGAGTTGCCCTTGAGAAGGTGGGGGTGAGCTGCCTTCTTGAACCGCTGCAGATTACCTGCTGTGGGTTGATCTACAATGCCATTAAGGGGGGGATTCCAGGATTTTGACCCGGTGACAGTGAAGGAATGCTGATATATTTCTAAGTCAGAGTGCTTAGAGTGGCTTGGAGGGGATCTTGTAGGTGTGGTATTCCTGTATATCTACTGGCTTGTCCTTCTAGATGGAAGTGCTGGTGGGTTTGGAAGGTGCTGTTTGAGGGTCTTTTTGAGGATGAATTTCTGCAGTACATCTTGTAGCCAATACACACTGCTGCTACTGAGTGTCAGTGGTGGAGGGAGTGGGATGTTTGTGGATGTGGTGCCAATCAAGCAGGCTGTTTTGTCCCGAATGGTATCAAGCTTCTTGAGTGTGGTTACTTTTATTCTAAGTCTGATGGAAATAAAACACATGATAAGGGTGGCAGAGTGGCTCAGTGGTTAACACTGCTGCCGTGCAGTGCCAGGGACCTGGGTTCGATTCCAGCTTTGGGCACTGTCTGTGTAGAGTTTGCACATTCTCCCTGTGTCTGTGTGGGTTTTCTCTGGGTGCTCCGGTTTCCTCCCACAGTCCAAAGATATGCAGGTTAGGTGAATTGGCCACGCTATAATTGCCCATAGTGATAGGTGCATGAGTAGGGGAATGGGTCTGGGTGGGCTATTCTTTGGAGGGTCAGTGTGGACTTGTTGGACTTGAAGGGCCTGTTTCCGCAATGTAGGGAAGCTAATCATATCGTGAACCAGGTAATACAATTACATTAATGTAGTGACCTGTGGTGTAGAGAGACTGGAGAAGGACAGTGCACTCATTCTATCTTCATCAGAACATTTACAGGGTTTTTGTCCATCTCATGATACAAAGATCATTGTCAATGCAATGGCCCTCCAGTGCTTGTTTTGCCCTATAAACCTGTTCAATGGCTTTAGTTGTGAGATGTTAGTGTTGTTCCCTTTCTCACAGTGAACCTTCCAACCCTTGTTATTCCTAACCTGGAAGTGCCTCCTCTCACAACCTTTCAAAGTCTGAGTGTTCAGTATTAATTGAAAAACACAGAAAAAAAATCTTTGGGGTCTGATTACAAAGCGTTCAAACTTAAGTTGGCTTAATTCTCTTCGTTTCTCTCTCCACAAGGGAGCTAAGCATCTTGGTCCAGCTACTGATTTCTATAAGGTGCTGTCAATGGAATTCTGTGGCCAGCAGATAGGAGTGGACTTATTCTTGTTGAATCAGCAACACATTGACCTTGCTTCCTTAGGTGAGTGTTTGAGGTAATCGCAAGAACCAGCACAACAGCAACTTTTTGTGTCCATTTCACATCAAACATAATGGAATAGTCCAAGGCGCTTTACAAGTCACTCATTGGGTTACCTTTTTAAAGCACTTTACAGCAACAAAAAAGGCCATTTGGCTCTTTGATGTCCAATCAGTTTTTTATTTAAAAATCATTCATTGGATGTGAGCATCACTGGCTGGTCCAGCATTTATTCTTAGTTGCTCTTGAGAAGACAGAGGTCATCTACCTTCTTGAACCACTGCAGTCCATTTTACGTTGGTAGACCCATAGTGCTGGTTTGGAGGAACTTCCAGGATTTAGACCCAGCAACAGTGAAGGAACTATCCCTGTTCTGACTTAAAGCCCTGCACATTCTTCCACTTTAAGTACCAACCATTTGCTATTGAATCTGCTTTCACCAGCCTCTTAGACATAATCAGAAGATATTGTGGTAATTTATTCAGCATTTGGTTCAATTGACAAAAATCCATTTAGTCTGAATAGCTTGAGCATATTAAAAGCGATACAAGTGGTTGTTTGTGTGTTTAGAATATGGCAGTGATTTAGTTACATTGCAAAACACCGATGTGCAAAGTTTCAGAGACTTGTCTCTCTATCTGCTAAGAAAGAAGGAATAATTTGTGTTTACACATAGATTTTCATGACTTCAGGACGTTTCCAAGTGCTAATTAGGTATTCTTGAAGTACACGTCACTGTTGTGATGTTGGAGACATGGCAGTTAATAAGAACATCACAATCTCCTAGCAACAGCAATGGGAAAATATCAAGTATTATCACTGAGTCTGGAGGTGTGCAATCCCTCTCTTCTTTGAGTCCCACAACTATACTAGAGTCATAAAGGACTACAGCACAGAGTCTGTGCTGGCCAAACCCAACCCCCTTACTATTCTCATCCCATTTTCTAGTACTTAGCATTGCACATGCACATCAAAATAGTTATAGAGTCATACAGCACGGAAATAGACCCTTTAGCCCAACTCACCTGCATGAGAATTTCTACTTAAACTTGGCACAACATAAATTTAAATGCTTTAACTAGTTACTGTTATGACCAGTTTTCTACTTGACTCATGTTGGGTTTTGAATAAATAGATCCCCCAGCCGGATTTCTTTCATAAATAACAAATTATGGAAACAGAAGTTACTTGGCTCGGATGTAATGCTGATTAACACAGTTTGAAATATGATCATATAAATATTTACCCTTCTGAAGAATCCAAGGCAAACACACATGTCAATTAAAGAAAAGAACTTTCTCACAGAGATTAATTCTGATTTTTTTTAAAAATTGGCCAATGGTTGTTAGTTTTTTTGACAGAAAATGCCATAATGGTGTGAAAAGGTTAAGCTGACTTTCCTGGCACATATAACCTTGTGTCATTAAACATAGGCAGTTGTCATAGGGACCTTTCAATATAGTTTATTCAGGAACTAGAGTCATAGAGATGTGCAGTGTGGAAACAGACTCTTTGGTCCAACCTGTCCACGCTGACCAGATATCCCAACCCAATCTAGTCCCACATACCAGCACCCGGCCCATATCCCTCCAAACCCTTCCTATTCATATACCCATCCAGATGCCTTTTAAATGTTGCAATTGTACCAGCCTCCACCACTTCCTCTGGCAGCTCATTCCATACCTGTACCACCCTCTTTATGAAAATGTTGCCCCTTAGGTCTCTTTTATATCTTTCCCCTCTCACCCTAAGCCTATGCCCTTGAGTTCTGGACTTTGTCTATTTATCCTATCCATACCCCTCATGATTTTGTAAACCTCTATAAGGTCATCCCTCAGCCTCCAGGGAAAACATTCCTAACCTGTTCAGCCTCTCCCTATAGCTCAAATCCTTCAACCCTGGCAACATCCTTGTAAATCTTTCCTGAACCTTTCAAGTTTCACAACATTTATCCGATAGGAAGGAGAGCAGAATTGCACGCAATATTCCAACAGTGGCCTAACCAATGTCCTGTATAGTTGCAACATGACCTTCCAACTCCTGTATTCAATACTCTGACCAATAAAGGAAAGCATACCAAATGCCTTCTTCACTATCCTATCTACCTGCGACTCCACTTTCAAGGAGCTGTGAATTATCAGGAACTCAAGACTTTTCCAGAGAACAACTGCGTCATTTTTTCAAATCTCACACAGGACTGTTCAATATGGTTTTATTGTAAAAGACAGGGGATTTGCTGTGTGTCATAGCAGTTTCTGTACCAAATGTACTCCCAACAATATCCAAAACAATGCCATAAACCCAGACATGTGATTTCCAGCAAATAAGTCCAAGCAATTGCAGGGAAGTGATGGTATAGTGGTAATGTTACTATTGTTAGGAGAAAGTGAGGACTGCAGATGCTGGAGGTCAGAGTTGAGAGTCTGGTGCTGGAAAAGCACAGCAGATCAGGCCGCATCTGAGGAGCAGGAGAGTAGATGCCCACAAATGAAACTGCATTTGAACATTATTTCAATGAGCCACCACACAGTACAGCACAGAGGAACTAAGCAGAGCAGAGGAAAATCACTGATACAGTACTCAAAAAGAACGGCTACCCAATGAATACAGTCCACCGATTTCTCAGCGACAAACCCCAATAACAGACAAAACACGTCCAGAAACCCTAGCCACTCTCCCGTACATCAAAGACATCTCAGAAATGACTACCAGACTACTCAGACCTCTTGGCATCATGGTAGTCCATAAATCCACCAACACACTAAAACAGCAGCTAATGAACTTGAAAGACCCAATACAGACAACAAGCAAAATTAATGTCATTTACAAAATACCATGCAAGAACTGTAACAAACACTACATTAGACAAACAGGCAGAAAACTTGGATACATGAACATCAACTAGCCACAAAACAACATGACCCTCTCTCACTAGTATCCTTATATACAGTTAAGGAAGGACACCACTTTGACTGGGACAACACATCCATCTTAGGACAAGCCAAACAGAGACATGCATGAGAATTCCTAGAAGCATGGCATTCCAACCTGATATGTGGTCTCCTCTACATCGGGGAGACAGGTCTCCAACTTGCAGGTCATTTCAGATAACATCTCTGGGACACCTGCATCAACCAACCCCACCACCCCATGGCTGAACATTGTAACTCCCCCTCCCACTCCACCAATGTCCTGGGCCTCCTCCATTGCCAAACCCTAACCACCTGATGCCTGGAGGATGAACACCTCAACTTCTGCCTTAGAACACTGCAACCACACGGGATCAATGTGGATTTCACCAGTTTCTTCATTTCCTCTCCCCCCACCTTATCCCAGGCCGAAGCCTCCAACTTGGCAACTTAACCTATCCTGCCTGTCCATCTTCCTTCCTTCCCACCCATCTGCTCTACCCTCTCCTCCGACCTATCATTTCCGCCCCCACCTTCATCTACCTATTGCATTCCCAGCTGCCTTCCACCCAGCCCCAACACCCCCCTTCTCATTTATCTCTCAGCCCCCCTGGCCCACAAGGCTCATTCCTGATGAAGGGCTTGTGCCCAAAATGTCAACTCTCCTGCTCCTCGGATGTTGGCTGACTGGCTGTGCTTTTCCAGCACCACACACTTGTCCCCAGGCTATTGTTGTAGAGCTGTAGGTTTGAATCACACCATAGAATACAGTAAAATTTGAGTTAATAAACTATAAATTTAAAAGTTAGTCTAATGATGAGTATGTAACCATTTCAATCCTTGTAAAAGTGTGTCTGGTTCATGGTGATACTTCGGGGAAGGAAATCTGGCTTCCATATGACGACAAACCCACAACAATCTGGTCAGCTCTTAATAGCCCTCTGAAATGGCCTTGAGAGCCAATCAGTTCAAGGGCAAGTAGAGATGGGCAGTGATTACCAACATTTCCATGCATGCCAACATATGTTACTTCCAAGAAATGTTTAAAATAAAGTCCCAGTGTCCTTTGGGTGACCCCTTTAACATTGGGACTGCACTCCAGGATCTCATTAGCAGCGAAATCTCTCAAATATGTTGAAGTAAAGAGTGATGGATACCTAACAACAAATACTTAAAAATAAAACCGAGTCTATATCAATTAAGAGAAAAAAATGTTAAACAACTTCAAGAAAATTTAAAATTGGGCTTTATATTGCATAGTCTGAAAAAAGTCGGCGGTGAGCTGGAGGAGTCAATGATAATTGGTGTTAGAGACATATCTTTTTTTTAAAACAAAAACAGTCCAGGTATCTCTTCATTACTTCAAATGAACCATTGTCCACAATCCTTTAAGCATAGAGCCTAAGAAGTATCCATCTATTTTAGTGATTGGCCGAAAGATAAATATTGCTTTGGACACTGGGTCTAAGATTCCTGGTCTTCACAAATGATGCCACAGGCTCTTTGCTATTCAGCTGAGACTGTGGGAGTGTCATGGAGTCATAGAGTTATATAGCACAGAAACAGACCCCTCGGTCCAACCCATTCATGCTGACCAGATATCCCAAACTGACTTCATCCCATTTATAGAGTCTTAGAAATGTACAGCATGGAAACAGACCCTTCGGTCCAACCTGTCCATGCCGACCAGATATCCCAACCCAATCTAGTCCCACCTGCCAGCACCCGGCCCATATCCCTCTAAATCGTGTTCACTTCTGAGGAAGAATCACTGGACCCGAAAGGTTAACTCTGATTTCTCTCGATAGATGCTGCCAGACTTGCTGAGCTTTTCCGGTAATTTCTGTTTTTGTTTGTTCTAAACACTTTACGTACCTATCCAGATGCCCCTTAAATGTAGTAATTGTAGCCATCTCCACCACTTGCTGTAGCAACTCATTCCATACACGCACCACCCTCTGCATGAAAAGGTTACCTCTCAGGTCCCTTTTAAATCTATTACCCTATGCCCTCTAATTGTGGACTCCCCTGCCCTAGGATAAAGTCCTTGGCTATTTACCCTATCCATGCCTCTCGTGATTTTATAAATCTCTTTTGGCTTTTTGGGATTATTTGGGAAAACTTGGTCTTTTATTGCTTGTTAGTTTTGTACATTCCACTGAGATGAGTGAGGTGGTGACAAACCCACTCAGAATTTGGAGACACAGGTCAAGTGAGTTGATTAAATAAACAAAGTTAGTCAAGAGGTTGCTAACTTTCTGGCTTTTTTATTTTATTCATTCATGGGATTTAGTATTGTTGGCATTTATTGCCCAATGCTAATTGCTCAGAGGGCAGTTAAAAGCCAGCTACATTGTTGTGGTCTGGAGTCACATGTAGGCCAGACCAAGATGGCAGGTTTCTCTCCCTGAAAGACATGAGTGAACCAGGTGGATTTTTCTAACAATCAACAATGGTTTCATGCTTATCATTAGACTCTTTTTTTTCCAGACTTTTTATTGAATTCCAATTTTGTTATCGGCCCTGGTGGAATTTGAAACATTTCAGGTCCCCAGACGTGAGCTTGGTGTATGAATTAATGGTAGGCTGATGGGGTGCGAATGAGTGACAGAAAGAGAGGGTGTAAGATAGAGAGAATATATATATATATATTTAGAAAAGTATTTATTCATCCATTTCAATTTCAAACTGTGTACTTTTTGCAGTTTGCCTTCCCAGGTACACTTGTGGCTATGTGTATTCTTACCCAGCATTCCACCATATCCACAGCTCGGCTCTGGTTGAGAAGCTCCAGGAAGAATTCCGAATTCACCTGACCCGCTCCATCGGATATGAGGGGCTGCTGAGGATCCGATACACACAGGGTGAGAGTGAGGGACAGACACACACGGGGAGAGAATGAGGGTCTGATACACACAGGGTGAGAGTGAGGGACAGACACACACGGGGAGAGAGTGAGGGTCCGATACACACAGGGTGAGAGTGAGGGACAGACACACACGGGGAGAGAATGAGGGTCTGATACACACAGGGTGAGAGTGAGGGACAGACACACACGGGGAGAGAGTGAGGGTCCGATACACACAGGGTGAGAGTGAGGGACAGACACACACGGGGAGAGAATGAGGGTCTGATACACACAGGGTGAGAGTGAGGGACAGACACACACGGGGAGAGAGTGAGGGTCCGATACACACACGGTGAGAGTGAGGGACAGACACACACGGGGAGAGAGTGAGGGTCCGATACACACAGGGTGAGAGTGAGGGATAGACACACACGGGGAGAGAGTGAGGGTCCGATACACACACGGTGAGAGTGAGGGACAGACACACACGGGGAGAGAGTGAGGGTCCGATACACACAGGGAGCAGAGAGTGAGGGACAGACACACACGGGGAGAGAGTGAGGGTCCGATACACACAGGGAGCAGAGAGTGAGGGACAGACACACACGGGGAGAGAGTGAGGGTCCGATACACACAGGGAGCAGAGAGTGAGGGACAGACACACACGGGGAGAGAGTGAGGGTCCGATACACACAGGGAGCAGAGAGTGAGGGACAGACACACACGGGGAGAGAGTGAGGGTCCGATACACACAGGGAGCAGAGAGTGAGGGACAGACACACACGGGGAGAGAGTGAGGGTCCGATACACACAGGGTGAGAGTGAGGGACAGACACACACGGGGAGAGAGTGAGGGTCCGATACACACAGGGTGAGAGTGAGGGACAGACACACACGGGGAGAGAGTGAGGGTCCGATACACACAGGGTGAGAGTGAGGGACAGACACACACGGGGAGAGAATGAGGGTCTGATACACACAGGGTGAGAGTGAGGGACAGACACACACGGGGAGAGAGTGAGGGTCCGATACACACACGGTGAGAGTGAGGGACAGACACACACGGGGAGAGAGTGAGGGTCCAATACACACAGGGTGAGAGTGAGGGACAGACACACACGGGGAGAGAGTGAGGGTCCGATACACACAGGGAGCAGAGAGTGAGGGATAGACACACACGGGGAGAGAGTGAGGGTCCGATACACACAGGGAGCAGAGAGTGAGGGACAGACACACACGGGGAGAGAGTGAGGGTCCGATACACACAGGGAGCAGAGAGTGAGGGATAGACACACACGGGGAGAGAGTGAGGGTCCGATACACACAGGGAGAGGAGAGTGAGGGTCCGATCCACACAGGGAGCAGAGAGTGAGGGACAGACACACACGGGGAGAGAGTGAGGGTCCGATACACACAGGGAGCAGAGAGTGAGGGATAGACACACACGGGGAGAGAGTGAGGGTCCGATACACACAGGGAGCAGAGAGTGAGGGACAGACACACACGGGGAGAGAGTGAGGGTCCGATACACACAGGGTGAGAGTGAGGGACAGACACACACGGGGAGAGAGTGAGGGTCCGATACACACAGGGAGCAGAGAGTGAGGGATAGACACACACGGGGAGAGAGTGAGGGTCCGATACACACAGGGAGCAGAGAGTGAGGGACAGACACACACGGGGAGAGAGTGAGGGTCCGATACACACAGGGAGCAGAGAGTGAGGGACAGACACACACGGGGAGAGAGTGAGGGTCCGATACACACAGGGTGAGAGTGAGGGACAGACACACACGGGGAGAGAGTGAGGGTCCGATACACACAGGGTGAGAGTGAGGGACAGACACACACGGGGAGAGAATGAGGGTCTGATACACACAGGGTGAGAGTGAGGGACAGACACACACGGGGAGAGAGTGAGGGTCCGATACACACAGGGTGAGAGTGAGGGACAGACACACACGGGGAGAGAGTGAGGGTCTGATCCAAACAGGGAGCAGAGAGTGAGGGTCAGACACACACAGGGAGCAGAGAGTGAGGGTCCGATACACACAGGGAACAGAGAGTGAGGGTCCGATACACACAGGGAGCAGAGAGTGAGGGTCCGATACACACAGGGAACAGAGAGTGAGGGTCCGATACACACAGGGAGCAGAGAGTGAGGGTCCGATACACACAGGGAGCAGAGAGTGAGGGTCCGATAACACAGGGAACAGAGAGTGAGGGTCCGATACACACAGGGAACAGAGAGTGAGGGTCCGATACACACAGGGAGCAGAGAGTGAGGGTCCGATACACACAGGGAGCAGAGAGTGACGGTCTGATACACACAGGGAACAGAGAGTGAGGGTCCGATACACACAGGGAGCAGAGAGTGAGGGTCCGATACACACAGGGAACAGAGAGTGAGGGTCCGATACACACAGGGAGCAGAGATTGGGGGTCTGATACACACAGGGAGCAGAGAGTGAAGGACAGGCACACACAGGGAGAGAGTGAGGGTTCGATACACACAGGGAACAGAGAGTGAGGGTCCGATACAAACAGAGAGCAGAGAGTGAGAGTCAGACACACACAGGGAGCAGAGAGTGAAGATCCGATACACGCAGGAAACAGAGAGTGAGGGTCCGATACACACAGGGAACAGAGAGTGAGGGTCCGATACACACAGGGAACAGAGAGTGAGGGTCCGATACACACAGGGAGCAGAGAGTGAGGGTCAGACACACACAGGGAGCAGAGAGTGAGGGTCCGATACACACAGGAGGAGAGAGTGAGGGACAGACATACACAGGGAGCAGAGAGTGAGGGTCCGATATACAGAGGGAGCAGAGATTGAGGGTCTGATACACACAGGGAGCAGAGAGTGAGGGTCCGATACACACAGGGAGCAGAGAGTGAGGGTCCGATACACACAGGGAGCAGAGAGTGAGGGTCCGATACACATAGGGAGCAGAGAGTGAGGGTCCGGTACACACAGGGAGCAGAGAGTGAGGGTCCGATACACACAGGGAGCAGAGAGTGAGGGTCTGATACACACAGGGAGCAGAGAGTGAGGGTCCGATATACATAGGGAGCAGAGAGTGAGGGTCCGATACACACAGGGAGCAGAGAGTGAGGGTCCGATACACACAGGGAGCAGAGAGTGAGGGTCCGATACACACAGGGAGCAGAGAGTGAGGGTCTGATACACACAGGGAGCAGAGAGTGAGGGTCTGATACACACAGGGAGCAGAGAGTGAGGGTCCGATACACACAGGGAGCAGAGAGTGAGGGTCTGATACACACAGGGAGCAGAGAGTGAGGGTCCGATACACACAGGGAACAGAGAGTGAGGGTCCGATACACACAGGGAGCAGAGAGTGAGGGTCCGATACACACAGGGAACAGAGAGTGAGGGTCCGATATACACAGGGAGCAGAGAGTGAGGGTCTGATACACACAGGGAACAGAGAGTGAGGGTCCGATAACACAGGGAACAGAGAGTGAGGGTCCGATACACACAGGGAACAGAGAGTGAGGGTCCGATACACACAGGGAGCAGAGAGTGAGGGTCCGATACACACAGGGAGCAGAGAGTGAGGGTCTGATACACACAGGGAACAGAGAGTGAGGGTCCGATACACACAGGGAGCAGAGAGTGAGGGTCTGATACACACAGGGAGCAGAGAGTGAGGGTCCGATATACATAGAGAGCAGAGAGTGAGGGTCTGATACACACAGGGAGCAGAGAGTGAGGGTCCGATACACACAGGGAGCAGAGAGTGAGGGTCTGATACACACAGGGAGCAGAGAGTGAGGGTCCGGTACACACAGGGAGCAGAGAGTGAGGGTCCAATACACACAGACGGGCAGACAGTGGTGGTCAGATACACACGGGGAGCAGAAGAGTGATCCTGATTTGACTTAGACCCGAAGGAAATAGACATTGAGTCAGTGCATTACAGACATTCAGCCTATTACATCCATCTTTCTGTTGAGCAATCCAGTCAATTTCCATCACCAAATGTTCATTCTCAAAGGTCCAGGCACATACACTTGACGGAACTGTCCATCCTGGCTGCCTGCCCTCTCTTCCTTGTCTAGAAGACCACAAAATATAGGGAGCAGAATGAGGCCATTCAGCCTATCAGGTCTGCACCACCAATCAATTGTGGCTGTTTCTCAGCCGCATCCTCCTGCCTTCTCCCTGTAACCTTTGACCCCCTTATTAACCAAGAGCCTATCTACCTCTGTTTTAAATACACTCAATGAGTTGACCTGCACAGCCCTCTGTGGTAATGAGTTCCACTGATCATCACCCTCTGGCTGAAGAAATTCCTCCTCATCTCAATTCTAAAAGATTATCCCTTTACTGTGAGACTGTGCCATTGGGGTCCTAGTCTCTCCTACTAGAAACATTTTTTCCACGTCCATGCTATCCAGGCCTCTGAGTGTTCTAAATTTCAATCAGATCCTCTCCATCCTTCTAAACTCTTTTGAGTACAGACCCAATGTCCTCAACTGCTCTTCATATGGCAAAAGCATATGTATGGAGAAAGCAGAGTTTACATTTCAAGTCCAATGACCCTTCTTCAGAAATGTCATATGACAAGCCCTTCATCCCTTGGATTATTCTTGTAAACCTCCTCTGGGCCCACTCCAATGCCAGAATGTCCTTCATTCTGTACAGGGCCCAAATTGTTCACAGTATTTTAAATACAAATTCCAAGTCTGGGTGTCCCTAGAGAGGAGGCCATACTGTAACTGCACAATAGCTAATGAGTGTTGGTCATTGATCCCGTCAACATGTTTGACATGGTTTTGTTTCCTGTGATACATTTAAAAATCCAAATTGACCTTCCTCACATGGTTCTCCCCTAAAAATGATGGGCAGGTTCTGTTCTCCTGATTGTGATTGGTGCCACAGTCACTTATAGAGAGCAATCAAAGAATATCATTGATCACGGCAACCATCATTTCAAATTTCGGATTTTGTTTTTGATTAGGCCTCATGCTGGACACTTTCTATGGCAACTCATTCCTCCAGACAACACAGATGTTATCCTTGCCCTATGTTCGTCCCCAGGCGGAGTTTGCCTTTCAGATGATGATCGATGGAGCTGTGACTGAGAGCTCACTCGTGGTCTTCCAGTCCTCTCTGCTCTACACTTCATGCCAAGGTAGGATGGACCACTCTCAGCTCTTCCACAAGTTCAGTGCCAACGTTTGCAGGGCAGACTTCGATTAGATTAGATTACTTACAGTGTGGAAACAGGCCCTTCAGCCCAACAAGTCCACACCACCCCGCCGAAGCGCAACCCACCCCTACATTAACCCCTTACCTAACACTACGGGCAATTTAGCACGGCCAATTTAGCTAACCTGCACATTTTTGGACTGTGGGAGGAAACCCACGCAGACACGGGGAGAATGTGCAAACTCCACACAGTCGCCTGAGGCGGGAATTGAACCCGGGTCTCTGGCGCTGTGAGGCAGCAGTGCTAACCACTGTGCCACCGTGCCGCCCAGGCAGGTGACCAAGGGAGGGAGTGACCCAATGTGAGCCACCCGCTTAACCCCTTTCTCCATAGAGGACCCAAGCAATCGCAGGGAGGTGATGGTGACTTGGCCGAGGTTGGGGCCCCCTCTAAGCTGCCCTAGTAGGAGGCAATGGCCTAGTGACTTGACTACCCAGTCATTTGATTATTAATCCATAGACCCTGATAATGTTCTGGAGATCCAGATTCGAACTCTGCCATGGCAGATGGTGGAATTTGAATCTAATTTTAAAAATCTGAAATTAGGTGACCATGATGTTGATTGGCAGAAAAAACCCATCTGGTTCCGTAATGTTTTTAGGGAAGGGAACTACTATCCTTATCTGTTCTGGCCTCCATGTGACTCCAGACCCACAGTGACATGGTTGACTCTTAATCGCCCTCTGGGTAATTAGGGATGGACAATAAATGCCAACCTGGCCAGCGATACCCTCATCCTGTGAATGAATAACAAAGCAGCCGGTGCCTCTATTCCCAGTCTTGCTGAGCTGTCAGGCCTGGCCTTGTTTTAAATCGGAGAAGATGATTTTTTTGGTTGCTCAAGTGAAACTGTGGAAGGCCAGCAGAATGCAATATTCTTCTCCTTTTCGTTACCTTAAGTATCTTTTTCTTTAACGGGGCAAGGCCTAAGATTGTGGTGGATCCCTAATTGTCCCTGATCTGAGAAGTTTGCTGAAATCACTCCACAGAGGCCGGTATCCTGTCACCATCAAGAGTCCTTGACACTGGTCTGACTACCTCAGAGCCAGCCCTCACTGTGACAGGATGTCTGATACTCTTGTTCTCATCTGTCAACCAGGGCTCACTGACTGTACCAGATTAACAGCCCGGCAAAAGTGAGGACTGCAGATGCTGGAGATCAGAGTCTGGATTAGAGGGTGCTGCAAAAGCACAGCAGGTCGGGCAGCATCCAAGGAGCAGGAAAATCGACGATCAGGAATGAAGCCCCCCAAACGGGGAACCCACATTCTTTGAGATCCTCACTACACTTGCTTGTCCATTTCAGAAGGTACAAAAGAGTCAACTCTGTTGTTGTACTTCTGGAGTCACATGCAGGCCAGACTGGGTAAGGAGAGCAGATTATCTTGAAGACAACCAATGATAGTCCCATAGTCATCATCACTGAGATTTTCATTTTCAATTCTGGATTTGTAAACTGAATTGAACTCTACTGGCTGGTGTGGTGGGATTTGAACCTATCATTTGTGTTGGGCCTCTGGGTTAATAGATTCAAAAGGTGTGGTGCTGGGCAAGCCCTTAAGGAACGTCGACTCCCCTGCTCCTCGGATGCTACCTGACTGGCTATGCTTTTTGACTCTGATCTCCAGCATCTGCAGTCTTGTCTTTCTCCTCTGGGTTAATAGTGCTGTGACATTACCATTAGACACCCTCTTCCCATGCTCCCAGATCTCTCAGAGCAGTCAGATGAACAGGCCAGAAAAAACTGCAGATCTCCAACCCAAGGTCGAAGGGATGTGCTGCTGGATACTATGGTGTGGACTTTGCCTCTATAATTGAATCATAGAATGATAACTCACAAAGGGAGGCCATTCAGCCCCTCCTGACTGTGCTGACTTTTGGTATCCAATTAGTCCCAGTTTCCTGGTCTTTCTTCAGAGACTTGCAAGTATATCACTGCAGGTATACATCCAGTGAACACCTGAAAGTTACTACTGAATCCTGCAGCTTTTCAAGCAGCACATTCCAAATCGTAAAAGTGCTTCCTCCAACCCCCTCTTTTAAAAACCGTAAAGATTAGGAATGAGGGGAGGCTATTCAACCCCTTTGAACCTGCTCTACCATTCAGTACGATCATGGCTGATCTGGCCTTCCTCATACACACTTTCCTGCCCTTTCCCCATAACACTTGATTCTCCGACTCATCAAAACCTATCTATCTCAACCTTAAATATTCACAATATGCTCTTCTCCCAAGTTCTCTGTGGCAAGGAGTTCCAAAGCCTCTCAACTCTCTGCGAGAAGAAATGTCTCCTCATCTGAGTCTTAAATTGGTGCCCTTTTATTGTGGTCTTAGACGCTCCAATGATGTTTTAGAAAATCCATGTCCTCCAGTGGCTGAAGGGTCAGTGTCTATTTTGAGCACCTCAAGCAAATCTCCCTTTAACCCTCTTGGTTTTAAGGAGAACAACCCCAGTTGTATTACACCTTCAGATATTTCTCTATCATGGGCCTACCTCCTCACCTCAACTCCTTTTCCTTCCCTTACTACCCCGATAAAGTATTGGGGAAGCCACCGTTAAAAGGTTCCATTTAGATCTCCATCTTGCAGTAATAATTTGTCTCTTAAGTTTAAAATGAAAGTCACAGTGACCATGAGAGAGAAATGTGAGACTCTTGGCACAACTTTGTGTAGTTCTGCTTTCCCAGGCACAGCAAATGGCTAGAATACTGAGAAATATTTAGCTTTATCTGCTATGATACAAGATGAGGAAGAAAATCAACAGCTTTGTTTTAGATGTGTGAGAACCAGGCTAAAATGTACTAATCATCTAATTTTAATTAGGGGAACATTAATTAGAGGTGGAAACATTATGTTGTGGGAATCAAAAAAGTATGAAATCGTTGCGCACGTAAGGACTATAAAATATGCTACCTTTTTGCTAAAAATCAGAGGTCTCTCAGTAGGCCATCCAGGGATATCTTGATTGATATTCTGGACTATGGACTATTGATCTCTTGCTGGCTGAATTGAAATAAAGTAAGTTTTAATATTGAAAATTTTGTGTGGTCCAAGGCTTACCTTTTCAGTTAACACCCCAACCCAACTCCGTTCTTTTGATGAGGTCTTTGAGAAGCTTGGTCAATTGTGGATGATGTTGCGAGTGTGGTTGTTTTTCAGGTGAACGACGGGTTCGAATCTACACTTACTGCCTTCCGGTCGTCAGCTCCCTCAGTGAGGTTTATGCAGGGGCCAATATGGCTGCCATCACAGGAATTCTTTCAAAAATGGGTAAGATATCATGTCAACTGTGACAATGTAAGAAGTAACCCAAAGAGGATAAGAAAATATAATTAAATGGACACATCACACACATGGCTTTTCAGCTTGTGGCCTCCCCTCGGTATTTGGAAAGATTTCTCCCAGGGTCATCGTCAAGGATATGGGGTAGACCATTTAGGGCTGAGATGAGGAGAAATGTCTCCATCCAGAAAGTGGTGAGCCTAGGAAATTCTCTGACAAAGAAAGCTGTTCAAGCTAAAGCATTGAAGGTTTTTGAGGAGTCAGGGAAAGTTCTCGGACCAAAGGAATCAAAGGTTATGAGGAGAAAGCAGGACCAGTGGATGATCTGATGAGATTGATACTGAGATGGGGGAGCAGATTTGAAGGGCTGAATAGTCTACCCCTGCTCCCATTTTCTGTTTCCTTACTTCCCATTTTCATTTCCAATAGTTGAGCTCTTGGTATGGTCCATGTGAAGCATTGCAGTGGTTTACCTTTGCTGCCTGTAAAATGGCTGACCAGGAGATTTTCCTGCTCTCACTTGTATGGGAAGGACAACAATTGACCTGTCTGGGCACATTCCACCTGCACTTTCCATGACTAGCAAGCCCTGGAGAGGGATTGAAACCAGAAGGATTTTTGTTACTCATGGGACATAGGCATTGCTGGGTGGGTCAGCATTTATAGCGCAACCCAAATTGCCCAGAGGGCAGTTAAGAGGCAATCACATTGTTGTGGATTTGGAGTCACATGTAGGCCAGAACAGGTAAGGATGGCAGATTTCCTTCCCCAAAGGACATTAGTGAAGCAGATGGGTTTTTTCCTGATAACTGGCAACTGTTTAATGGCCATTATTTAGATTCTTAATTCCAATTTTTAAAAAAAACAATAAATTCAAATTCCACCATCTTCAATTGTAGAATTTGAACCCAGATCTCAGAATATTCTCTGGGTCTCTGTACCAGTCTAGCAATAATACACTGGACCATCACCTCCCCCAATGAGCTGTCCCTGTCCTTCTAGATGGCAATGGTTATGCATTTGAGAGGTAATGCTTGAGTTAAAAGGGTTAAATTTATGAGGTCAAGTCACATAGTCTCAGATTATATTCTCTTGAGTAATTGAGGTGTTTTTTGGTTATTGTTATGAGGTGTTTAGTAAATACAAACTATTTCCTCTGATGTCAGAAAACACTTCTTCACGTGAAGGATGGTAGAAATCTGGAACCCTCTTCCCTAAATACATGTTGAAGTTGAGAAGTTGGGGAAGGGGAGGTCAATTGAAAATGATTTGCTAGGTGAGGGTATCAATGGTGATGGAACTGAAACAGGTAAGATGGAGCAAAGATCCAGACCAGCTATCACCTCACTGAATTGTAAGTAGGTTCAAGGAGCTGAATAGACTCCTCCTTTTCTCTTGTAATCAAACCTCCGGCAGCAGGTGGCGATAGTGAGAGGGCACCCAGAAGAGGAGCTCGAGTGGGTGTGCAAGTATTTCCACCAGCAGGGGTAGGAAGGAGGCCAGCTGGAATGGTCCAACTGGAAAAATTAGTGTCTTTGAGGGAAGACAGTTCATGGGAAGAAGGTGGAGAGAGACAAACAAAACCTCAGACTAATATAAATCGCAGTTCATATAAATACTTATTTAACCTTAATTTCCCCTTGTCCTTATAATAAATTGATGCCAGTGAAATGAAGAATTGTTGCTTCATGAACTTTGGGCCATGAGTGTGCTCAGCTCTCATGTTAAAGTCTGATCCTAAGTGAAATGGAGCTGGTGGACAGGATAACCCTAAACCCAACTCAAACCCTAACCCTAATATAGTTCTATTCATGCTTATGATTTGCTGTTTGAATGTTTTGGGTCTGTTGGCTTGGAAAGGACTGTTTTCACAACCATTATCTCATTGGCAAATATATCCAAATTGGGAACCTCAACATCAATTAGCAGTAGACAGCTTGAGATATTTGGGAATGCAGAGTAAAATCCCAGAAGTGGTGAATGAAGCTTGTTCCTGTCAATGGCTCATGACAGTGCAATCTTGGGCACCCCTGGAATAGTCGATGAGTGGTGATGGCAGGGATTGGTGTTGATAGGATATCCTGGGATTGAGGTGGGTTGTTAATAACAGAGCAAGGAAAAGGTGGGACCTACAACAGTGTTCAACAACAACCTGTCTTTATACATACAAGGGACCCTGATTTAGATTAGATTAGATTAGATTAGATTAGATTACTTACAGCGTGGAAACAGGCCCTTCGGCCCAACAAGTCCACACCGACCCACCGAAGCGTATACCACCCAAACCCATACTCCTACATTTACCCCTTCACCTAACACTACGGGCAATTTACCATGGCCAATTCACCTAACCTGCACATTTTTGGATTGTGGGAGGAAACTGGAGCACCCGGAGGAAACCCACGCAGACACGGGGAGAATGTGCAAACTCCACACAGAGAGTCGCCTGAGGCGGGAAATACAAATATCTGACTTACAAAGGCTCATATCTATGAACACTATCCCAATGTGAGGGTGTAATTTTAACAATCCAATGTATGGATGGTGCCTGTACTTATGAACAGCAATCTTGTATTGTCATGCCAATCGATGTGGAGCTGGAAAAACACAGCAGGTCAGGTGAAGGATTTTGGCTGGAAACATTGAATGTCCTGCTCCTCTGATGCTGTGCTTTTCCAGCTCCATATCTATTGATTCTGGCTTCCAGCATCTGCAGTCCTTACTGTCTCCATTGTTTTGTTGTGCAATGTGATTTGACTGGTGTACAAATTGAATTGAATGAGAACGAAACCCATTTGTGACCTGAGGACTACGTGTGTGCCCTTAATGTAGTAAAATGTTGGAAATGCTTACGAGAATGTTATCAAACAAAAATAGACTGATCCACTTAAAGAGATATTAAAACTGACAACCTTGAGGCTTGGCAAAAGTTGATGGATTTTAAGGAGTTGAGAGGGACTAGGGCAGGTATTCCAAGGCTCAGGCATAGCTGCCATCAATAGAACAATTCAATTATAGAGCAGTAAATATTTCTGGTTTGAGGAGATGATAGAGAAAGGGAGTAGTGAGTCAAGATTTGAGTGGTGCTGGAAAGGCACAGCAGGTCAGGCAGCATCCGAGGAGCAGGAAAGATCAACTTTTTGGGCAAGAGCCCTTTGTGAGGCTACAGAAAAATTTGGGAAAGAAAGAATGAAAATTTTAAATTTTAGCTATTGCTGGACTAGGAGCCCATGGAGGCTGGTGAACACAGAAATGCTATTGAATAGCAGGAAACAAAAGGAACAATAGATTAGCACAGTATTGTTGGGAAGAGCAAGGATGAAGTCCTTGTTTTTCAAGGAAATTAGATGCATTTGTATTGCTGGGTAGTAGAGGTTAAAGGTTAATGCCATGGCTGCTATTACTCAAAGCTATTTCTGAAAGGTAATGAGATTCAGTCCGTCAGGCTCATTATTGGGTGAGCTGAAAATGTCTTCAAAAGCGGCCAACTCCACATGCCTGGGGTGTCCTCCAGCTGCCCGCAGTCAAAAGATTACAGAAAGCGTTTGTACGTCCTTGTCTGCACATGATTTCTTTCTGTGTTTCCCTGCAGCTGTGGATCGTTCAGTGAGCCTCTGCCTTGCTTCCACCCGCGATGAGCTGATTAAAGTCCTCATCGATGCTCTTGTAGCTTACCGCTCCTCGGCCTGCAGCCCAAAGCAGTCTGCGTTCACCATCCCCCATAGCCTACAACAACTGCCACTGTACATCCTCGCCCTTTTAAAGCAGGTGAGAGGTCACAGTAACTGTGGGAGGCCTTTCGGCCCTTTCCTATCGTGGTGGTACAGGCTTTTCACGAAGACTTCATGACACGACCTCTTCTGTTTAGAAGGACAAGGGCAGCAGATACACAGGAACGCCACCAACTTCAAGTTCCCTTCCAAGTCATTCACCATCCTGAATCAGAAATATATCGTCACTCCTTCAATGTCGTTGGGTCAAGATCTTGGAAGTCTCTCCCTAAGGGTGTTGTGAGTCAATCCACAGCACATGGACTGCAGCAGTTCAAGAAGGCAGCTCACTCCCACCTTCTCAAAGGCAACTAGGGATGGGCAATAAATGCTGGCCAGCCAGTAACGCCCATGTATCATAAAATGAATTTTAAAAAATATAAGGTGCAGTAACAGGGCTCTCTCAAGCCTCTTCCACCATTGAATCATATCTAAGCTTGCTGCTGGGATTTATTGATACTTTCTAATCAATCTATTCAGAGATATTATTACACACCTCAGAGCAGGTGGGACTTTAACCCAGGCCTCCTGGGTCAGAGATAGGGACAGCACAATAAGTGCCTTGGGGTTATACAAGCACATGAGTTTGAACTTTAATGGTAAATTATCAAAGCAAACACTTCCAGACTCCATGAAAGCTAGGGATTCACTCTGAAAGGTGACTGCGTAGTTAGTTACTGGTTTATGATGAGAAAAAAGAATAAAAATCAATTTCTGGTCTACGATTTCAAGCTGGAATACTTATCCATAATCCATCATTTATAACTGTCTGAGGTTTGATCTCAGAAACGGGGAAAGAAGAGTAGAAAGGGTTAGATTTCTCTAATTTAATGAGATTATTAAACACACTGTGCAGAAAGATGGCCAAGACAGGTAATGCTAAATCAGGAAATAAAAATCAAACATCCTGGAGAAACTCAGCAGGTCTGGCAGCACCTGTGGAGACAGAAATAGAGATGACACGTCAGACCTGCTGAGTTTCTCCACTTTCAATTTTTAATTCAGATTTCCAGCATCTGCAATATTTTGGGTTTATTAGAGCGACAACTAGGAGCAGGATAAGTTTTTTTTGGGTGAGCAATGCAAATGAAGATAATGTAATGGATAAAGCACAGTGAGGAACGTGAATGAAGCTTGATACGGGCTAACTGGCTGCAAGGGTCTGTGGACATTTCTCTGTTCCCATCATGACTTTTCCATTATTCAACTTGCCACCCTCTGCTTTCCCTCTATTGAGTGAATATTAGAACCATCTCTTCAGAACTGCCTATAAATTGCTGAGCTTGTGTCCATCCTGCCAGATTGCAGTCTACACAGTCCCTTTTCCAAGGAATTTATTGGCCTAGGATACTAGGTCACTGAGAAATTATATCCAGGAATTATAGCGTTTCATTTAGCTGTGGAAATCAGTTTTGTTTTACTTTATAGAATCTTTAGAGTGCAAAAGGCCATCAGTTCCATATCAACCCTCCAAAGAGCATCCCACCCAGACCTACCCTGTACCTGTAACCCTGCTCTTTCCATGGCTAGCCCACTTAGCCTGCATATCCCTGGACACTATGTGGCAATTTAGCGTGGTTTAGATCAGAGTGGTACTGGAAAAGCACAGAAGATCAGACAGCATCCGAGGAGCAGGAAAATTGACGTTTCAGGCAAAGGCCCTTCATCAGCTAAAATTTAGCATGGCCAATCCACCTAACATGCGCAGCGTTGGACTGTAGGAGGAAACCCAGAGACGCAGACACAAGAGTGCAAACTCCACACAGACAGTTGCCTAAGGGTGGGATCAAACCTGGATCCCTGGCAATGTGAGACAGCAGTGCTGACTTTGAGAGTCTTTTTTAGACCAGGAAGTCTTGATGTTATTTTTTGATAAAGACATTTAATCCTATTTATTCTTTCCTTTGTTCTTTTACATCATGACACCCAATATCAGTTTGGGGGGCATTTAGGAGATTGGGGATGGGGCATAATGGTGAAGGGGAAGTGGTGTCTCTCACAACCAAACCAGCAAAAATAATAAAAATTGGAAACAAAGCAGAGTGTTCCAATGTGAGACAGACAAAACAAGTTGGACCATTTGTCAGTTTTGTTGGTTTCTCCTTCTGGGTTGAGAATTGGGAAGTTTTTTTCAGACATCTGGGGCTCAGTGTCAGGGGAATGTAGTGTGGCCTGTGTCCTCTGATAAGGATCCCTGACCTGTTACATTCTGTCCTGCAGCCTGCCTTTCAGACCGATGCTGCCATGAGCTTGGATGAGCGGGTTTTCACCATGTTCCAGCTGATGATACAGCCACTGACCGTTGTGTTGAGGATGGTCTACCCTGATCTGTACAGGATTGATGATTACCTTAACTCCGAGCCTGCAGATAATGTGAGAGCCTAGGTCACTGTGCAGTGCGATCGGTTCCTTTCCCTCTGTTTCAAACAGTCAATGCTAAGAGAGAGATGGAGGCAGTGAGATTAGGTGAATTCTACTTTCTTTTTGATCCCTTTTTGTCTCGCTGACAGGCCTCTATGGAAATGGGTAAGGGGACAATGAAGAAACCAGCCTTGATTCAGCTCATGGCTGAGAATCTCACGCTGCAAGGAGCCTTCTTAATCGATTGCGGTAACGTAAGTCTTAAAACAAAGTGAAAACCCATCAGAAGCCAGAGTAGGCAGATGTGCATTGACCTAGCCTCCAGTCACATCCCAGAAACCACTCAGAACACCCCAATGATAATGTGCAGTGTCGGTTGTTGCGTAGGAAAGTGTGGTACGTCCGGCCAACAATAAACCATGAATCAAAAAGCTGGACAGGGGAATTGTTCCCTCAGGAGTTTGAGTTGCCAGTTCCAGTATCTGACATCTGGAGGAGAAGCTGCCATTCTGACAGGACTCCCTGGTGGGGGTTGGCATTGGAAGCTACAGTGTGCTCTCTTGCTCTACCGTGAGCCAATGACACACACATCCATGTCTGAGAGTACAAGGCTGCTGTTATAGCTTCACTTGGCAGGGGTAGGCACCCACACTAACCTGTTGAGACTCACTTCTACTCGAAATCCATGTATCTGAGGGGGTTGCTGAAGGGTTACCTGGAGATTCTGGTGATGACCGAGAACACCTCAGACAGTGCATGGGGAGCCGAATGCAAATATTGATGCATTGCTGGTAACTCCATCCTTTTATCCTACATACCCAGAGGAATACAGGGACTCAAAGTATTAATGGACAGCAACAGCAGGAAAATAAGGAAAGTCTTCCATTTAATTAGCACCTTTCACCACCTCAGGACATTCAGAACACTTTACAGCCAATACAATACTTTGTGAAACACAGAATCCCTACAGTGCAGCCATTTAGACGAATGTGTCTGCACTGACCCTCCAAACAGCATCCCACCCACACTCATCCCCACCCCTGCATGTACCATTGCTAATCCACCAAGCCTGCACACCCCTGGACACTTTGGAACAATTGAACATGGCCAATCCACCCTAACCTGCACATCTTTGATCTGTGGGAGGAAACTGGGGCACCTGGAGGAAACCCACATAGACACAGGGAGAATGTGCAAACTCCACACATGAGTGGAATCAAACCTTGGTCCCTGGCACTGTGAAGCAGTAGTGCTAACCACTGAGCCACCCTGAAGAGTGATCTCTAGTACAAACAGCCATAAGGTAATGACCAGATGGTTTGGTTTCTCAGTGTTGGTTTTGGAATTATTATTGGCACTGGGGATCACTCCTCTGCCCCCATTTTACTTTTACTTATTCATGGGATGTAGGTCTGGAGAAGCTATAACTGCATAGAAAAGAAATAAGTAAGAGGACATGGAATAAAATGAGGCGCACGCGAAGCAACAGTGATGTGAGAAATAGTTAGAGTCCTTCTGCATTGTAATCATTCAATGATTATATTGAATAGCAGAGCTTGATGGACCACATGATCTAGTCCTGCTCCCATCTCTTCTGCTCTTATTAACAAGTGTTGCTGATTCAGCCGGATACTGTAGTAGAAGTCATAGGTAGATAGGATAGTGAAGAAGGCATTTTGTATACTTTTTTTATTGGTCAGAGTACGGAGGACAGGAGTTGGGAGGTCATGTTGCGGCTGTACAGGACATTGGTTAGGTCACTCTTGGAATATTGCGTGCAATTCTGGTCTCCTTCCTATCGGAAAGATGTTGTGAAACTTGAAGGGGCTCAGAAAAGATGTTGCCAGGGTTGGAGGATTTGAGCTACAGGGAGAGGCTGAACAGGCTGGGGCTGTTTTCCCTGGAGTGTCTGAGGCTGAGGGGTGACCTTATAGAGGTTTACAAAATTATGAGGGGCATGGATAGGATAAATAGACAAAGTCTTTTCCCTGGGGTCAGGGAGTCCAGAACTAGAGGGCATAGGTTTAGTTTGAGAGGGGAAAGATATGAAAGAGACCTAAGGGACACCTTTTTCATGCAGAAGGTGGTACGTGTATGGAATGAGCTGCCAGAGGATGTGGTGGAGGCTGGTACAATTGCAACATTTAAGAGGCATTTGGATGGGTATATGAATAGGAAGGGTTTGGAGGGATATGGGCCGGGTGCTGGCAGGTGGGACTAGATTGAGTTGGGATATCTGGTCGGCATGGACGGGTTGGACTGAAGGGTCTGTTTCCATGCTGTACATCTCTATGACTCTATGATTCTATTGGCTCACCACAGCGTTCTGTGTTCCTCTCTCTCCAGGTTCTGTACATCTGGGTTGGCAGACACTGTAGCACCAGCTTCTTGGATGGGGTGTTGGGTGTCAACAACTACACCTCACTCCCAGGGACACTGGTAAGTCCGTCGCTCCTCAGTGTGTCCAAGCTGCATTCTCAGCAAGCCTTTACTGCATTTAAACCTTTGTGCACAGTGCTGGTCTATTGCTGCTATACAGCAGGATGGGAGAAAGTATGATGGAGGTTTCCCAGAATAACGAGGGAACTGAGAGATTATTCAGGAGAACAGAACAGAGTTTTCTCCAGGAAATGGAAGACTGAGGGGGTGACCCAACTGATGTTACACAGAAGCATACGTACGAACATTTGAATTAAGAGCAGGAGGAGGCTTTTTGGACTCCTGAGTCTACTATGTCATTCAATAAGTTCATGGCTGAGCTGATTACTCCACACTCCTGTTTCCACCTTCCCCCACCTACCCCCCCACCCCCCCCCCCCCCCGCCCCCGATAACCTGTCAACCCTTTTACTTATCAAAAATCAATCTACTTCCACCTGAAAAATGTGCAAAGACTTTGCTTTCACCGCCTTTTGAGGAAGACAGTTCCAAAGACTCACAACTCTCAGATAAAACTTTTCTCATTATCTCTGTCTAAAGCGGGCAACCCCTTAAATTGTTTAGCAGTGACCCCTAGTTCTAGACTCTCCCACGAGTAGAAACATCCTCTCCACAGTAACCATGTCAGGATCTTTGCATATTTCAAATCAAGACACCTTTTATTTTTCTAAACTCAAGGCCTAGTCTGTCCAACCTGTCCTCATAAGATAACCTGCCATTCCTGGTAAACCTTTGCTGATCTACTTCTGATGCACTTACGTCTGTCGTTTGAAGATAGAAGCCAACAGTGTGTTGTACTCCAGATGCAGTCTCACACCAGTGTTCTGTATAACTGAAGCAAAAAACTTCCATACATTTGCATTCAGTTCCCCTGCTATAAGCAGTAACATCCTGTTAACTTCCCTAATTACTTTCTGTGCATGTACACTAACCTTTTGTGGCTCACGTATTTAACATTGTGATGGGGGCTCAATAGAATCCCTACAGTATGGAAGCAGACCATTCAGCCCATCAAGTCCATGCCAACCCTTTAGAGAACATCCCACCCAGACCCACTCCACTATCCTAACTCTGCATTTCCCAGACTAACCTACCTAGCCTGAACATCCCTGGACACTATGAATAATTCAGTGTGGCCAATCCACCTAACCCACACATCTTTGGGCTGTGGGAGGAAACTGAAGCACCCAGAGGGAACCAACACAGACACGGGGAAAATGTGTAAACTCCAGATAGACAGTCGCCTGAGGCTGGAATTGAACCTGGGTCCTTGGTGCTGTGAGCCACTGTAATTACTGAGCCACCGATAGAGTATACATGGAAAATACATTTTCACTTGCAGAAGAATCCAAAAGTAGGTACTGTTAAATATAAAATAGTCACTCATAAATCCAACGGGATTTCAGTCCGAGACTTTCTTATGTGGAGAGTGGTTACAGTATAGAACTTATTAGTGCATGGAGTAGTTGAGGCGAATATGAGAAAGGCATTTAATAGTAAAGCTAGTTAAGTGCTCTTTCTGTCCTTTAATATTTTCCATCATAAGATCTAACTGCCTCTTAAATGTTGTGACTTTCTTGGCTGAGCAGCTGCTTGTGGTAATTTATTTCACATCTTAATATGAAATTAAGATTCAAGCCTCCTCCTATCATGCTTCACTTGGAATTCTAGACGTCTCCAGCTCCAAAAAAGGCCCTTCAGCCCATTGCATCTACACTGTAAAAAAAAACCTAACTATTGAAATCCCCTTCCAGATTTACATCCCCAAATTCAAATCTGTTCAAATAACAGTGTGAACTACTTGAGGTGCAGTGACAGCATTGGAAATAATCATGCAAGCAATTAGGTTTGATTTTACCATCTGCAATTGGCGAGTACAAGATGATGGATTTCTATACATGGAAGTGTGTATCATTTGTTTTAAAAAAGCTTGCTACAATCTTATGCTATTAATGTTTTCCTTGAGTGCATGGTTTTAGGTTTAACAGAGGGTTGGGTTTAGAGGGATATGGGCAAACGTGGACAAATGGGAGTAGTTAAGTTTTGGAAACTTGGTTGGCATGGACGAGTTGGTCCATTTCTGTACATTATGACTCTACAAATAATCATTCTCTATTTACTGTTTCCAAACATTTCAAAATTTGAACAGTTTTGCGAGATTGCCTTTGCTGCAGTGAGTACAGTTTCTATTTCTTATACCTCATGCTCGATCCCTCCCCTCAGCCCAGGGGTTTCCTCCACTTTCCAACAGACTGCATGGACTCTGCGGCTTTACTATAAACAGCACCCATTATTCCAGCTGGAGCCCAAATCTATTTATATATTCAGTCAGAGGAAATAGACATCACGAGCTAAACTAGCATTTATTTCCCATCCCCTAATTGCCCCGAGGGCAGTTGAGTCAACAATATTGCTGTAGGTCTTCTGTCTCTCGCTCTTACTTTCTTCCTCCCCAGTGTCTATTATATTTCACTCTGTATTGTGTAACATTACGGTGCGTTTGTTTTTGGTGTACCGATGGTCTTTGCTCCATTGCCATGTCTTTGCCAGATGGGAGTTTGGAACACTTTCGAGAAGCATGTCAAAGGAAATCTTAGGGTCTTTGTGTGTGTATGATGAACGCTGCAGAATCCTAAACAAGTGTAAGTGTTAATATTTGTTGTGTTACAGACCTCACTTCCCATTCTGCAGAATCCTGCTTCAAAACTCATCCAGGCATTCCTGGGATCCTTAAGGAAGGAGAGACTTTATCATGCACCTTGCTTCATCATCAAGTGAGTGCAAGATTTCACAGAACCTCATTTAATTGCATTTGAAAAAGGATTGGCTACACTTCTTTCACATTTGTTTGATCTTCTGTTTGTATGAGACTGGCTCTTGGTGCAATTAGCTTTGAGCAGGGAAACCTCTGTTCAAGTGCCAATTGCTTTCCAGTTCCTCTCACTGCTGCTCCCCACATCCCTGCCACATTCGGTTTGATTTGATTGTGTTTTTTCAGCGTTGGTTTAGGAATAACCCCCTGTCCTTATTTTCCCTTTACTCATTTATGTGATTTGGGTGTTGCTGGTGAAACCAGCATTCATTATCCCTCCCTAATTACCCTCAAACTAGGTGGCTAGGTGGGTTAACCATAGGCAATTCAGGTTTACGAGGATAGGCTAGGTGGATGGGTTCTGTAAATACCCACAAGATACAATTGTTCTCAAAGCTCAATTTTAACTGTATTTGAACATAGAATATTTCAGTGCAGTACAGCCCCTTTGGCCCTTGGTGTTGTGCTGACCTGTGAAACCAATCTGAAGCCCATCTAACCTATACTATCCCATTTTCACCCATTTGTTTATCCAATGACCATTTAAATGCTCATAAAGTTGGCAAGTCTACCACTGTTAGAGGCAGGGTGTTCCATGTCCTTCTTAGTCTCTGAGTAAAGAACCTAAGTCTGACATCTGTCCTATATCTATCACCCCTCAGTTTGAAGCTATATCCCCTCGTGCTAGCCATCACCATCCAAGGAAAGTGGCTCTCCCTGTCCACCCTATCTAACCCTCTGATTGTCTTGTATGCCTCTATTCAGTCACTTCTTAACCTTTTTCTCTCTAAGGAAAACAGCCTCAAGTCCCTCAGCCTTTCCCCATAAGACCTTCCCTCCATACCTGGTAAGACCCTGGTAAATCTCCTCTGAACCCTTTCCAAAGCTTCCACATCCTTCCTATAATGCGGCAACCAGAACTGTACACAATACTCTAGGTGCCGCCACACCAGAGTTTTGTACAGCTGCAGCATGACCTCATGGCTCTGGAACTCAATTCCTCTACTATGAAAAGCTAACACACCATATGCCTTGTTAACAACTCCATCAACCTGGGTGGCAACTTCCAGGGATCTATGTACATGGACACCGAGGTCTCTCTGCTCATCTACACTACCAATAATCCTACCATTAGCCCAGTACTCTGCATACTTGTTACTCCTTCCAGAGTGAATCACTTTACACTTTTCTGCATTAAACTTCATTTGCCACCTCTCAGCCCAGCGCTGCAGCTTATCTATGTCCCTCTGTAATCTGCAACATCCTTCCACACTGTGCACAACTCACTGACTTTAGTATCATCCGCAAATTTACTAACCCATCCTTCTACGCCTTCATCCAGGGCATTTAAAAAAAATAACAAACAGCAGTGGACCCAAAACAGATCCTTGCAGTACACCACTAGTAACTAAACTCCAGGATGAACATTTTCCATCAACCACCACCCTCTGCCTTCTTACAGCTAGCCAATTTCTGATCCAAACTGCAAAATCGCCCTCAATCCAATCGCCCTCCATATTTTCTGTAATGTTGTGGGTCTGGAGTCACATATAGTCAAGATTAGAGTGGTGCTGGAAAAGCACAGCAGGCCAGGCAGCATCCCAGGAGCAGGAAAAATCTAATCCTGACTCTGATCTCCAGCATCTGCAGTCCTCACTTTCGCCTGGAGTCACATATAGGCCAGACCAGGTAAACAGGTCCCAAAGGCTTCCCCAAAGGCTAGTTAGTAAACCTGTTGGGTGCTTACAACAATTATTATTGGTTACATCATTGCCATGAGGCTAATTTCTTTTAATTCCATATTTTACTATCTGCCATGGTGGGATTTGTATCCACATCACCAGAACATTCACCTGTGTCTATGGATTAACTAGTCCATGACATTACCAAGGTACCACCACCTCCTTGCACCTTGTGTGCTTCTGTGCTGTGAATTCGAGTTATGTATGTGCAAATGCTGGGATTATACTCCCTAGGAGAGGCCATATCAAGATATCATAGAGCATGGTGGCTCAGTGGTTAGCACTGCTGCCTCACAGTGCCAGGGACCTGGGTTTGATTCCACCCTCAGGTGTGTGGTCTGTGTGGAGTTTGCACATTTTGTCCATGTCTGTGTGGGTTTCCTCCGGGTGCTCTGGTTTCCTCCCACAGTACAGATGCGCAGGATTGGTGGATTGGCCGTGCTAAATTACCCGTTGTGTCTAGGGATATGTAGGCTAGGTGGTTAGCCATAGGAAATTCAGGTATAGGGTAGGTGGATGGGTGTAGGTCGGATGTTCTTCAGAGGGTTGATGTAGATTTGTTGGTCCGAATGGCCTGTTTCCACACTGTAGGGATTCTATGGGGGTTTTCAAAATCTTGTCTGCCATTCACAGTGTAATGAACTGGATGGTTGAGTAACCAGGGCATGCAGGTTTAAGGTAATTAGCAGAAGACATTTTTTTAATACAAGACTCTTGATTAAACTTAAAATATAAGCTATAGCTCTTAATTTAACCTGGGGCAATGTGTTGGAGAGGAATAAGACAGTGTTATTTTCTGGATCTGTAGATTGTGAAGGAGCAAAAATGGGCTTTGCAGTGAGATGTACTTCTTGTCAGATGTGAGAGTTTAAAGAGAGTTTAAGGGTTACTGTGGATTGTATCTGCCATAAATACTGTTGGATGCGAATCTTATCAGATCGAGTGGATCGGTTGGAGAGACAGATAGAAGCGATGAGGAATTTGAAACAGCAACAGTATGTGATGGGGGACAATTATAGGAAGGGGGACAATTCTCAGATAAAGTCACATAGATGGGTTAACTCCAGGAAGGGTAAGAGAGGTCGGCACCTAGAGCAGGAGTCTTTTATGGATATGCCCATTTCAAACAGGTATGCTGTTTTGGAAAATATAGGGGGTGATGGATTTTCAGGGGAACGTAGCACGAACAGCCAAGTTTCTGGTATTGAGACTGGCTCTAATGCAATGAGGGGTATGTCAGCTTGGAAGAGATCAGTTGTGTTAGGGGATTCTGTAGTCTGAGGTACAGACAGATGTTCCTGTTGCCAGCAGAGAAAAAACAGAACAGTGTGTTGTTTCCCTGGTGCCAGGATCAAGGATGTCTCAGAGAGGGTGCAGAAAGTTCTCGCGGGGGAGAGGGGCCAGCAAGAGGTCATTGTCCACATTGGAACCAACGATACAGGAAGGGAAAAGATTGAGATTCTGAAGGGAGATTACAGAGAGTTAGGCAGAAATTTAAAAAGGAGGTCCTCAAGGGTAGTAATATCTGGATTACTCCCGGTGCTATGAGCTAGTGAGGGCAGGAATAGGAGGATAGAGCAGATGAATGGATGGCTGAGGAGCTGGTGTATGGGAGAAGGATTCACATTTCTGGATCATTGGAATCTCTTTTGGGGTAGAAGTGACCTGTACAAGAAGGACAGATTGCACCTAAATTGGAAGGGGACTAATATACTGGCAGGGAAATTTGCTCGGACTGCTTGGGAGGATTTAAACTAGTAAGGTGGGGTCGGGGGAGGGGTGGGGGGGGAAGGGGTGGGACCCAGGGAGATAGTGAGGAAAGAGATCAATTTGAGATGGGTACAGCTGAGAACAGAAGTGAGTCAAACAGTCAGATAAGGCAGGGACAAGGTTGGACTAATAAATTAAACTGCATTTATTTCAATGCATGGGGCCTAACAGGGAAGGCAAATGAACTTGGGGCATGGTTAGGAACATGGGACTGGGATATCATAGCAATTACAGAAACATGGCTCAGGGATGGGCAGGACTGGCAGCTTAATGTTCCAGGATACAAATGCTACAGGAAGGATAGAAAGGGAGGCAAGAGAGGAGGGGGAATGCTGAGGGAGGATATTCCCGGAATTACATCCAGGGAAGTTATTTGGGTGGAACTGAGAAATAAGAAAGGGATGATCACCTTATTGGGATTGTATTATACCCCCCTAATAGTCAGAGAGAAACTGAGAAACAAACTTGTAAGGAGATCTCAGCTATCTGTAAGAATAATAGGGTAGTTATGGTAGGGGATTTTAACTTTTCAAACATCGACTGGGACTGCCATAGCATTAAGGGTTTAGATGGAGAGGAATCTCTTAAGTGCGTACAAGACAATTTTCTGATTCAGTATGTGGATGTACCTACTAGAGAAGGTGCAAAACTTGACCTACTCTTGGGAAATAAGGCAGGGCAGGTGACTGAGGTGTGAGTGGGGGAGCACTTTGGGGCCAATGACCATAATTCTATTAATTTTAAAATCGTGATGGAAAAGGATAGACCAGATCTAAAAGTTGGAGTTCTAAATTGGAGAAAGGCCAATTTTGACGGTATTAGGCAAGAACTTTTGAAAGCTGATTGGAGGCAGATGTTCGCAGGTAAAGGGACGGCTGGGAAATGGGAAGCCTTCAGAAATGAGATAACAAGAATCCAGAGAAAGTATATTCCTGTCAGGGTGAAAGGGAAGGCTGGTAGGTATAGGGAATGTTGGATGACTAAAGAAATTGAGGGTTTGGTTAAGAAAAAGAAGGAAGCATATGTCAGGTTTAGACAGGATAGATCGAGTGAATCCTTAGAAGAGTATAACGGAAGAGTATTAAGAAATCAGGAGGGCAAAACGGGGACATGAGATAGCTTTGGCAAATAAAATTAAGGAGAATCCAAAGGGGTTTTACAAATATATTAAGGACAAAAGACTGTATATAGACTGTAGAGAAATAGATGGTGACATCTTGCAAGATGTCCAGATTACAGAGGAGGAAGTGCTGGATGACGTGAAATGGTTAAAGGTGGATAAATCCCCAGGACCCGATCAGGTGTACCCTAGAACTCTGTGGGAAGCTAGAGAAGTGATTGCTGGGCCTCTTGCTGAGATATTTGTATCATCGATAGTCACAGGTGAGGTGCCGGAAGACTGCAGGTTGGCAAATGTGGTGTCACTGTTTAAAAAGGGTGGTAAAGACAAGCCAGGGAACTATAGACCAGTGAGTCTGACGTCAGTGGTGGGCAAGTTGTTGGAGGGAATCCTGGGGGAAAGGATGTACATGTATTTGGAAAGGCAAGGACTGATTAGGGATAGTTAACATGGCTTTGTGCATAGGAAATCATGTCTCACAAACTTGATTGAGTTTTTTGAAGAAGTAACAAAGAGAATTAAGGAGGATAGAGCAGTAGATGTGATCTATATGGACTTCAGTAAGGTGTTCGACAAGGTCCCCCATGGGAGACTGATTAGCAAGGTTAGATCTCATGGAATACAGGGAGAACTAGCCATTTGGATACAGAACTGGCTCAAAGGTAGAAGACAGAGGGTGGTGGTGGAGGGTTGTTTTTCAGACTGGAGGCCTGTGACCAGTGGAATGCCACAAGGATCGGTGCTGGGGTCCTCTACTTTTTGTCATTTACATAAATGATTTGGATGCGAGCATGAGAGGTACAGTTTGTAAATTTGCAGATGACACCAAAATTGAAGGTGTAGTGGACAGCGAAGAGGGTTACCTCAGATTACAACAGGATCTGGACCAGATGGGCCAATGGGCTGAGAAGTGGCAGATGGAGTTTAATTCAGATAAATGCGAGGTGCTGCATTTTGGGAAAGCAAATCTTAGCAGGACTTATACACTTAATGGTAAGGTCCTAGGGAGTGTTGCTGAACAAAGAGACCTTGGAGTGCAGGTTCATAGCTCCTTGAAAGTGGAGTAGCAGGTAGATAGGATAGTGAAGACGGCATTTGGTATGCTATCCTTTATTGATCAGAGTATTGAGTACAGGAGTTGGGAGGTCATGTTGCAGCTGTACATGACCACTGTTGGTTAGGCCACTGTTGGAATATTGTGTGCAATTCTTGTCTCCTTCTTATTGGAAAGATGTTGTGAAACTTGAAAGGGTTCAGAAAAGATTTACAAGGATGTTGCCAGGGTTGGAGGATTTGAGCAACAGAGAGAGGCTGAACAGGCTGGGGCTGTTTTCCCTGGAGCATCGGAGGCTGAGGGGTGACCTTATAGAGGTTTACAAAGTTATGAGGGGCATGGATAGGGTAAATAGACAAGGTCTTTTCCCTGGGATCGGGGAGTCCAAAACTAGAGGGCACAGGTTTAAGGTGAGAGGGGAAAGATATAAAAGAGACCTAAGGGGCAACTTTTTCAAGCAGAGGGTGGTACGTGTATGGAATGAGCTGCCAGAGGATGTGGTGGAGGCTGGTACAATTGCAACATTCAAGAGGCATTTGGATGGGTATATGAATAGGAAGGGTTTGAAGGATATGGGCCGGGTGCTGGCAGGTGGGACTAGGTTGGGTTGGGATGTCTGGTCAGCATGGATAGGTTGGACCGAAGGGTCTGTTTCCATGCTGTACATCTCTATGACTCTATGACTTATGCAATGCACAAAGGGCAATGATAGTAGATCCAGCAGTAACTTTCAAAAGGGACTTGATAAACATTTGAAAAGAAAAGAAATCTGGGGCAATGGGGAAAAGTGGAGCAATGGAGCTAAATGGATAATTGTGGTACAGAGCAGGTGCAGGCATAATAGACTCAAGGTAATTTATGCAGTTTCTGGATTAGTGGTGCTGGAAGAGCACAGCAGTTCAGGCAGCATCCAAGTAGCTCGGATGCTGCCTGAACTGCTGTGCTCTTCCAGCACCACTAATCCAGAATCTGGTTTCCAGCATCTGCAGTCATTGTTTTTACCGAGTAATTTATGCAGTGCCTTTAATGTAGGAAACTATCACAAGATGGTTTCAGAAGTATTCCTAAATGATGATTGTCAAGTTCTGGGGCTGTGAGAAATTCCCAAGTATCCTCTGGGGAACAACAATATATAATTTCTGCCTTGATTGATTCTGTTGATCTCTCTTCTTTTCTAGGGATGACAGTACCTCACGGTCTGTGTTCATTAAGCGCCTGGTCGATGATCGCACTGAGACAGCAATGTCATACTATGAGTTTCTGCTCCATCTGAAGGAACGGGTGTGTAAGTGATGTGCTTTTCCCTAATTCCCACCACAGGAAACAAGTCAAAGAGGACTGTTGGAAAGTGCCCCCTCAAGTAGCATTGGTCCTTTTAAAAAAAAGATGTACTTCTTCATTTATTCTGTTGGAATTACACTCTCCAGGGAAGTTCAGAAATAAAATGCTGGGAATGTACGCACAAGAGGTCCCTTAGTTTCTGTTAATTGGAAAGACAAATTAGCTCCTCATCCAAACTGCAACCCTCGTGCGGAGAACAATACCAGGTCAAGTGTGAAATCTTCAAACCCATCACCTCCTCAGCAACAGAATGAGTCTTGTGTTCATCATGTCCAAAGAAATTGCTGGAAAGTCGGAATGAGTTGAACTGTGTGTTTATGGCTGCTTTGATGATCAGGTCATCGTCTCTGGAGACTGCACTGATGTGCTTATTTGGGATTGAATGTATACATTTTCTGTGTTTATATTGCTCTCGCCCACTCACTGCACTTTTCTCAAGAAATAATCATTCTTTAAGCAGCATGCTCTGCTGTAGTTTCAGTCATGATTTCTGATTAAGTAGATTGTTTCGCTAAAATATGTGGAGAATCAGTTTGATTTGATGTTCTTTAGTCTTTCCTGTCAAATTGACTCTGCTGTTTGATGTAGAGCAGATTCTGCCTGCAGTAAACCATGCACAGCCTCCATCTCATAGCAGTCGGCACACACTCTGTCTAGTCCAGTGCTTTCCAAACTTTTCCCATGATGACCCTGTTTTTTTTTGGTCAAGAGCTCTTGGTGAAATCGATGAGTTGGGAGAATGCAGGGGTGTTGGTGTAATGGTGGATGTTGGTGATGAGGTGAGAGGTTTTATGAAAGTTTTGGTTGGGGGTAGGGAAGGGGGTGTCCACAAGCATGTGTGAGCAGGGGCCTGTTTGTTAGAACCTCAGCTGGTCAGAACTCAGTGGGGGCTCCTCAGGACTTGCCATCCCAAACTCTCAGCTGGATGCCTCCATCCTTACTTTGGGTAACCCTGGTCCAACGCTCCAGGGAAAACAGCCCCAGCCCGTTCAGCCTCAGCCTGTAGCTCAAATCCTCCAACCCTAGCAACATCCTTCTAAATCTTTTCTGAACCCTTTCAAGTTTCACAATATCCTTCTGATAGGGAGGAGACCAGAATTGCACACAATATTACAAAAGTGGTCTAACCAATGTCCTGTACAGCTGCAACATGACCTCCCAACTCCTATACTTAGTGCTCTGACCAATAAGGGAAAGCACACCAAACGCCTCCTTCACTATCTTATCTACCTGCGAGTCCACTTTCAAGGAGCTATGAACCTGCACTCCAAGGTCTCTTTGTTCAGCATCGATGAAGCAGCTCAAGACACTTCCCTGAGTAACTCCTTCAGAGATGTCCTGGAGCTGAGATGACCAACCTCCAACAACCGCAACCACCTTCCTATGTGTCAGGTATGACTCCAACCAGGGGAGAGTTTGCCCCCTGATACGCATTAATTCCAGTTTTGCCAGGGTGCCTTGGTGCCACACTCAGTCGAATTCAGCCTTGATGTCAAGAGCTGTCGCTGTCATCTCAATTCTGGAATTCAGCTCTTTTGGCCAAGTTTGAACCAGGTAACGAGGTCAGGAGCTGCCCCGGCATAACCCAAACTGAGTAGATGCTGCTTGATTGCATTGTTGATCATTTCTTCCATCACTTTAGTGAGGGCGCGGTAATTGACTGGGTTGGGTTTATCCTGCTTTTTGTTTAGACGACATACCTGGCAATTTCCCACGTTGTTGGGTAGATGCCAGTGTTGTAATTGTACTTGCTAAGGGAGTGGCAAGTTGTGGAGCACAAGTCTTCAGTGTTAATGGCAGAATGTTGTCAGGGCCCATCCACTGCCTCCAACTGTTTCTTGATATCACGTGGACTGAATCAAATTGGCTGAAGGCTAGTATCTGTGATGCTGAAAGAGACTGTGATGGATCATCTACTCAGCACTTCTGGCTGAAGATTGCTGTGAATACTGCAGCCCTACCTTTTGCACTAATGTGTTGCGCTCTTCCATTATTGAGGGTGGGGATATCTGAGGCTGGGCATATTTACCATGGCTAGTCCACCAAACCTACACGTTGGACTGTTGGAGGAAACAGAGCATCCATCAGAAAGCGGGGAGAATGTGCAAACTCCACACAAATAGTCGCCCGAGGCTGGACTGGAACCTGGGTCCTTGACATTGTGAGCAGTGAGCAACGTTACCCATACTGACTGGGATTTAATTGTTGACTAACAAAAACATGGGGATCACTTGCAGTATTTCTCTTTATGGGACCTGGTTGGCTGCGACATCTGATAAACGATTGACTGCATAGCCCATGTGGGACAGACCCTTAAATCAAGGAAAGTATGGTATAACCTGGATATCCGAAACATTAACTCGATAGAACTGCTGAGATTTTGTGTTTGTGTTTTTGTTAGTTTTAGCTGTAGAAAACCAGATATATTGAAATATCAATTTCTTTTTATGATCATCTCCATAACAATTGTTTGGGTCAGGAGCAGTAGCATACCACTCAGTCTCCCCACTTTCTTATGTCTCACAGTTAGTATGCAGTATATCTTTAATAAGGAAGGTGATGACATGATAATGCCATTGGATTTGTGATTCAGAATCTTTGACGAATGTGGCTTCAAATTCCAATGCTGATGGTGAAACTTGAAATAAAACTGAGTCAAATTGCAGCCATATAGCTTTTTCTTGTGTTTTACAACTTATTTGGTTCACCAATGCTCCTCAGGGAAGGGAATCTGCCATGCGTATCGGAGATGACCTACATCTGACTCCAGACCACAACAATGTGGTTGATTCTTCAGGACAGGCAATACATGCTGGCCCAGTCAGTGACACTGAAATCCCATCGATGAATCAACAAAAATAAATTACATTGTCACTGTAACTCAGCGTGTGAGGTCTTGGTTCCCATCTTAACTGGGGCCTTTAGAAGCGTGACACGCTGATGGAAGCATGCTACTCTTGGTAACTGAATAGGTTAGATCAAGTGCTGCATGTGATAGTAGCATATGTACAGACAGAGTTGTGATAAGTGTCCATTGAAACAGGAACTAAAATAGTTATTGCTTCATCAAATCTGGATACCCTGCTCACATCATGGTGGCTGATCACCCTCAGAGCTGCTCCACTATCAATAAGCTCTTGCCTGATCTGATTGCAACCTGAAGTTCATGTTCCTGCCTATCCCCGATAACCTTGACCCCCCATGCCAACAATTGTTTATTACCAGCAATCCATCCACCCCACCTGAAAATGTTCATAGACTCTGTTCCATTGCCGTTTTAGGAAGCAAGCTCTCAAGAAAGTTATTTTTTCACTGACCAAGAGCAGCTAATTTCAGGAATTGTGGGTAGTCCTGTAGCACATCGAGGAACCTTTGGATTAACCAATAGTGGCAACATTGAAGAGAGGTCAGGTGAGCTCATTAAGTATTGGATGATGAAGCATTAAATTGATCAGAATGTTCAGTCATTTCTGATGTTTGTCAATGCTACACAGCTCCTAAGTGAGAGAGCTGGTCCACTCCACTGACCTCATTTTAAGAATCATCAATCTGTGCAATTTGTAATTTATATAGAATTTATAATTTAATCTTTAAAGTACCTTCCAAGATCAGTATATCTTTGCTGAATCCAGAACAGAATGCAGTTCTCCAAATGAGTTCTGACCAAATCAAACGTCTCTGATAGGTTCAATCTGCAATTAGAAACCAGATAGAGTAACTTGTTACTCCTAGGAGAAAGTGAGGATTGCAGATGCTGGAGATCAGAGTCAAAAAATGTGGTGCTGGAAAAGCACAGCCGGTCAGGCATCATCCGAGGAGCAGCAGAGTCGAAGTTTTGAGCATTAAGCTCTTCATCAGGAAGATGCTGTCGGACTGGCTGTGCTTTTCCAGCACCACACATTTTAACTTGTTACTCCTGTTGTATAACACATTGATGCTACTGGTGACTTGAGGTTGGGGAGTTTGGGGTAGAATGCTGAGGTATTAGGCAGTAGGGTCTCGCAAGGATGCCTGAGGCTAAATGGAACTAGGAAACAGACGATGGCCTATATGTTAATGAGGGAATAATTTGTTGAGAACTTGAATTGGCATATACATTTTGCAATAATATATAATGTATGTGCGTCTCTGTATTGGGAACATGCAGTCAGTGGGGTTGGAATTGGTATGTCAGTTGGAATAAAACTGGAAAAGTATATGCCTGGATTCTGACTAATATTTAACCTTTAGGGAAGACAGTGACAGAAAGGTAGTGACACTGACTAGTAATCGAGGCCAGGCAGCATCCGAGGAGCAGGAGAATCGATGATTCTGGCATGATCCCTTCATCAGGAATCCAGAGTGATGGGTTCAATTGCCACAGCAGCAGATGGTGAAATTTGAATTCAGTACAAAAAATATTTGGAATTAATAGTCTGGTGTAACGACTTTCAATTATCATAAAGATCCTAATCCATCAACACTGTTCTTTAGGAAAGAAAATCTGTCATCCTCACCTGGTCTGGAACATGGTTGACCCTTATAGAGAGCCACTCTGTTCAAAGGCCACAAATGTAGTGATGATCACATTGCAAGCAAGAACAAAGAAAAACAAAGTGGCCACCAATTCTCCTTCCTGTGGTCATCTAAGGAGCTGTTCAGTAGTTTGTGGTGTAGGTTGGACCATGAATAAGTCTCAGCCGAAGAGGCACATGTCTTTCATAACAAAATTTGGTTAATCTTAATCATTTTAATCATATATACACTTATAGTAACTGATTGGCTCATTAACTACTACTAACAAGAGGTATAGTCATAGTCATAGAGATGTGCAGCATGGAAACAGACCCTTTGGTCCAACCTGTCCATGCTGACCAGATATCCCAACCCAATCTAGACCCACCTGCCAGCACGGCCCATATCCCTCCAAACCCTTCCTATTCATATACCCATCCAAATGCCTCTTAAATGTTGCAATTGTACCTGACACCGCCACTTCCTCTGGCAGCTCATTCCATACATGTACCACCCTCTGCATTTACTAGATAGTTGTGTTTCCATGAGGGGACTGTGCCATCATACCCAGAGGTTTTGTGTTGTTATTAAATGGGGCAGAGCTTAGAATTGTTCAAATATTAACTCGTTCAGAACCATTACCTTACACAACAATTCCAAGCTTTACAAAAACACATGGTGGTATAATTTATTTCACATACACACACATAACAGAATAAATGTAATGGGTGGGACATCCAGGACAAAATCACAAGATTGTTTCAGTGCAGAAGGTTGCTGTTCAATCCATTGTGCCTGCACCAGCTCTGCAAACAAGCATCATTGCCTTGTGTCCTGCCTTTTCCTCATATCTCTGCAGACTACTTCTATCCAAGTAATCATCTAATTCCTTCTTGAATGCATCGATTGAATCTACATCCACAACTTTCAGGCAAACCTTTGACATTTCTAAGTGTGATTGGAATGTTGGACTGTTAAGGGATAGTCAGTAAATGTTCAGTTTTTACAAAACTCTCATTCACTGTAATCAAAGCTCAATAACATTGTTTGTTAACTGTAATTTTTATTTCTCTGATCGTTATAACTGTCTAGAATAGAATTTCCCAGAGTAGGAGTCAGGATCCCACACAGACGGAAATTCTACGTTCTGAGGCAGCAGTGGAATTCTGACCAAGTTATAACAGGTCCCTGTCGAACAGATAACCTTTCCTCCCACAGGCCCCCTCATCTCACAATTCTCACTGAGGAATTTTCAAGCTTCAAGTTGGCATCATAATGGGAAAATGTGAAGTTCTGGCTTGGGAATAAGTTGCAGTTACACCATATGCTCTGTTGCAACACAGTGCCATTGAGTGGCTGGAATCGAATGTCTCATTATCTGATGAATTGGATTGGTGAAGTATCTCATTTTTTAAAAGGATTTTCTGCTGTCAATCGAACATCCATAGAGAGCAATGCAACATTTATAAAGTGAAATAAAAGTAGATCAGGAAATAGCAATATGACGTTGTCAGCTTTTATTCTGAATGTGCAACAGAAATCCGTACTTCTCCAATTTGCGTCTTCTAGTTCCATAAACATGAAGCATCCTTTCCTAAATCTCTACATCTCAAAGGTTTGGAGGGATATGGGCCGGGTGCTGGCAGGTGGGACTAGATTGGTTGGGATATCTGGTTGGCATGGATGGGTTGGACTGAAGGGTCTGTTTCCATGCTGTACATCTCTATGACTCTATGACTCTTCTCCTTTAGGATGCTGCTTCAAAAAAAACCTCCTTTGACCATAATGTACCTGTGAAAAGTCTTGAGATGTTTTATTATGTAAGGTTGTGTTGTTGAATGTTATACATTGCACCATCCAATTCAACTTTCCAAGTCAAAATTGTCAGCATATAATGTGTACTCAGGGGTGCAATGGTAGTGCCTCTCCCTCTAAGCGAGAAGGCTCATGTTCAAATTTATTTCCTTATACAACAATGCTAATAACGCAGCCTCTGGATGAAGAAACAGTTGTTTCATGACACAGTCCCTTCATGGAAACACAATTGTCTTTTCTACCTCTTGATAGTAGTAGTTTATGAGCCAATGAGTTACTGGAGTTATATATGTTATCTGATATGCCTAGATGAGTTATAATAGATAGAAAATTACAGCACAGAAGTAAGTCATTCAACCACTGTGCCTCTGACAATTCTTTGGACTCATTTAGAATCTCTTTCAATGTGAAATCTGTGTCCTTTGGTTACTGAACTTTCAGGTGGAATCTAAAACCAGCAAACATTAGACATCTGAAGCAAAATGTGGGGAACACTGACATTGCACAGTAGGAAATACACCATTGAAACAAAATCAAATGATTTTATAATGGAATTGAGTATTTATAAAAGGAACGGGAGGCGTGAAATAAGGAAGGTATCTCCTTGTGAAGCAATCTGCACTCGACTTTCTATAAAGAGAACAAATAAATAGGATTGTGCTGATGGCTGAGGTGACCTTTGAAAAGAAGTGGAAGCTCTAGGTGGAGATGGCAAGGGCATGAAGACCTTTAACAGATCTGATTTCAGATTTATTCAGCAATAATCCCACAGGAATTTATACTCCACCCACAGTTTTATAGAAAGCCTAATAAGGTTGCCTTGCCAATGGTTGTGGTGGTTCCTTTCCTGTTCTGAATCATTCATTGATCCTAATGGGGACGTGGCAAACATCAATGGAATGTAGCAAACAATACTGCTGTCGATGCCCCACCCCTTGCTTCCCGGGGATTGGACCGTCGCCTCCAGGTACGCGAACCGATTGGCTTCTACGCTCCCATTGTTTCATCTGTGCGACATTGATTGGCTCAGAGTGATGTCAATCATAGCCTTCCCCCCATCGACGATTGGTCTTCCCTCTCGGTCCGCCCCCCTCCAATGTGGACGGGATTGGTGGAGAAGGTGCAGGCTGATTGGCTGGGACTGGCTGTCAATCGGACGGGTCAGGCCGGCGGTACCAGGACCCCGCCCACTTCGCCTATGCCACGCCCCTTGCAAGGTGGCCCACCCCTTTTCCCGTCGGAGACCAAGAGGCTGCAGATGCTGGAGTCCAAAGTGGACAGGCAGGAGGCTGGGACAACTGAGCAATCCTGGCAGCATCAAAAGTATAAAAGACGTGGCTTGGCTGGTGGTGAGAAGGGCTCTGCCTGTGAGATCCTTTATGCACGCCCGGACTCTCTGCCGCACCGCACGCTGCCCTCGAAGTGGCTGCGGGGGGGACGAGACTGTCACACACCTCCTTCTGGAATGTGCCTATGCAGAGGAAGTCTGGAGAGGAATGCAGTGGTGCTTGTCGAGGTTCGTCCCGAGCAGCGCCGTGACGCGGGACTCCGTGCTCTACGGCCTGTTCCCCGGGACTCACACCGAGACGAACATTAACTGCGCCTGGAGGATCATCAACTTGGTGAAGGACGCTCTCTGGGCGGTCCGAAACCTGTTGATCTTCCAGCTGAAGGAGTTGACCCCGACCGAGTGTTGCAGACTGGCACATTCCAAGGTCCAAGACTACGGGCTGAGGGACGCGCTGAAGCTTGGGACAGCTGCCACCAAGGCGCGGTGGGGAAAGACCACCGTGTAAGATCGGCCTGCCTAAAGAAGAACAGGGGGCCCATGTGGACGTTTTCTTGGGCTCTGCTGATGCCTCAGCCAAATATATGTATATGTACAAGATTGAAAAATGCACAGGATTGTAAATGACAAGGATAAATTCGAATCTGTGTTTGTAAATGTGGACATATGTATTGCATGATCCAATGTACAGACCATCAAATCATTTTATGAATAAAGTATATTTTTGATATAAAAAAAAGCATCAAAAGTGTAACCCTTCTACCAGCTTCCTGCTTGTCTACTCCCTTTCCCGTAGCACCTCATGGGCCCATCCCTCCCTAGACACTTCCACCATGGCACCACCCCTCCCTAGACCCCACCCATTTCACCTCTGGCTCCTCCCCTCTCAAGACCCCGCCCTCCTGCCATCTGACCCCACCCCCTGGCCCCACCCTTCCATAGACCCCACCCAGCCCCTGGCCCCACCCTTCCATAGACCCCACCCACCCCCTGGCCCCACCCTTCCATAGACCCCACCCACTCCCCCTGGCCTCACCCTTCCATAGACCCCATCCACACCCCTGGCCCCACCCCTCTCAAGACCCTTCCAGTTTACCTGTGGACTCTTCTCTCCCTTGACCCCAACTCCTTACCCGTGGCTCCTGCCCTCCACTTTAAACCTTGTTCTTACCCCTCCCTCGACCCCATTTTTTTAATCCCGGCCCCCTCCCCTTTCTATGCTCACACCCACTTATACTCTTGCACCATCCCTCCCCTGTGCCTTCCTACTTACCCTCTCTCCCCACCCCAACCCAACCCACTGACTCCTTGGCCCTATCCCTAACCCTCCCTTTCCCCGCCCCATTCTTATTGCCCAGTGCCCTTCATAAATACCCTGCCTCTCCTGCCCTCTTCACTGTGTCCCTGCCCCTCCCCTGCCATGACCTTTTCTTGGCCACACACGTTCATCTATGGAACCGCCATCACCCCTGATCCCATCCTATACTTCATCATCCCCACTACCCCCACCCCTGACACCAGCTTTTCCACTACATTACCTCCCCTGGCACCACTGAAATAAACCAAAAAACTACAGATGCTGGAAATGAGAAAGAAATAAAAAAGTTGCTGAAGGAACTCAGCAAGTCATATGGCACAGAAACAGAGCCATCATCCAAACCTGTCCATACTTGAACTGGTCCTATTTGTCTGCCATCTTTTACCTTGTTTAATCTCTACAGTTTGAGTTTTAGACAGCAGCCTTCCATCCATGGACTCCATCTGGATGTCTCATTGCAGTGGTAAGGCTGCTAACGTCATCAAAGACCCCCTCCCACCACGTAATGCTCCCTTGTAACCTCTTCCATTTGGCAGAAGATGCAGAAGCTTGAACACAAGTACCAACAGTTTCAAGAACAGCTTTTTCTCTGCTGTTATTGGAGTGCTGAATTAACTGAGTCGAGAATGGACTCTCTAATTTCAAATAACATTAATCTTGTTTTGCACACCTCCTGTACAGTTGTAACCTGTATGTTTTGCTTTATCTAAGTACCTCTATGTCCTGGTTTGCTATGATCTACCTGTACTGCTCACAAAACAAAGCTTTTCACTGGACTTAGATACACCTGACTACAATAAATCAAATCAAAAGCAGGAACTCCAAAATCTGATTTGAGTATAAGGTAGCTGATCATTTATGTGGCCAAACCAGAAGTTTATGGAAAGCCTCAACAGTTCTAGTAGCTTCTGTGAAGAAAAATCAGAGTTAGTGTTTTAGGTCCAGTTATACGTTCCCAGAACTGATGGTAGCTAGGAAAATGTCAGTTTAAAAACTGAAAGAATCATGGATGCTGTAAATCAGAAACAAAAACAGAAGTTGCTCGTTTATATGCAGAAGATAGGATGGGGTGAGGGGGTAAGGAGTGAATGATAGGTTACATTAGATTCCCTCCAGCATGGAAACAGGCCTAACTGCCCAACGAGTCCACAATAGGTGGGGATACATCCCAAAGAGAGAGAAGAACAGTTGGATAGATAAAGGAGTAGATAACAATCTGGCTAGGAGGGTGAATAGCTGTTAATGGAGACTGTTAGTGACTAAATATAGTGTGTATTGGCAAACTATGTGATAGCGGTAGATAATGAGGATTACAGATGCTGAAATGCATAGGAGGCGGGAAGAACACAGCAAGCCAGGCAGCATCAGGAGGTGAAAGTGATGCTGGAGATGAGATGCTGATGATTCCTGCTGAAGGGCTCCTGCCCGAAATGTTGATTTTCCTGCTCCTCAGATGCTGCCTAACCTGCTGTGCATTTCCAGCACCACTCTAACATTGACTCAGCATCAGGAGGTGGACAGATCAATGTTTTGGGAAGATGCTGCCTGGCTAGCTGTGTTCTTCCAGCCTCCTGTGGATTCCAGCATCTGCAGTTTTTTTTGTCTCTATGGGATAACAGTTTTGATTCAACTGATGATGCGGATGTGCCGGTGTTGGATTGGGGTGGACAAAGTTAAAAATCACACAACACCAGGTCATAATCCGACAGTTTTATGTGGAAGTACAAGCTTTCCTAGCGCTGCTCCTTCGACAGGTAGCAGGTCACAAGCTAGGAGAAAGTGAGGAATGCAGTTGCCGGAGATCAGAATAGAGAGTGCGGTGCTGGGAAAGCACAACAGATCAGGCAGCATCTGAGGAACAGGAGAATCAACTTTTCGGACTAGCTACCTGACGAAGGAGCAACGCTCCGAAAGCTTGTACTTCCAAATAAACCTGTCGGATTATAACCTGGTGTTAAGTGACTTTTAACTTCATTTTAAGTGTTGGGTGAAACACAACCTGGTTCAATCCTAAAGTTAAAAATCACACAACACCAGATTACAGTCCAACAGGTTTAACCTGGTGTTGTGTGATTTTTAACGTTGTACACCTCAGTCCAACAGCGGTATCTCCAAATCATCGTTCAATCTTGGCCTCGCCAAATTGGCAAATTCCCTCCACAGACGCTGCCGGACCCGCTGAGCATCTGCAGCAATTTCTGATTTTGTTTCCTATTTCCCAGCATTGCTCCGCCCCCTGGTATCACCACGCCCACTCCGCGGTCCCGCCCACAGACACGCCCACTCGATCACCACCCACCCCGAGGCACGCCCCCCCCTCCCCAGAGACCGTCAACCCTGCCCCCGCCCCGTGGCCTTGGCCCCGCCCCATGGCCCTGGCCCCGCCCCCCCATCCCGCCCCATGGCCCTGGCCCCGCCCCCCATCCCGCCCCGTGGCCTTGGCCCCGCCCCCTCCCCGCGGTTTGTTCTCCGAGGTTTCTCAAGATGGCGGACGCGGGTCAATTCGCGGAAAACGGCGGCTCCGGGGCGGCCGCCGATGGCTTCGACGGCGCCTTCTACAGCTTCAGCGGCCAGGGGGCGAGCGAGGCTCCGTTCGGTGGCGGAGGCGCCGAGGTGAAAAGCGCGGCGGCCGGAGGAGGCGGCGGCGGCGGCGGCGGCGGCGAGGCCGGCGGCCAGGCCTCGGGTCGCCTGGGGGACGGGAGCCGGGATCAGCAGCAGCAGCAGCAGCAGGCGGCGAGCGCGGCTCCTCCACCGCCGCCTCCCCCGGTGAAGGAAGTGGAAGGCTCAAAGATTAACGCCAGCAAGAATGAGGAGGACGAGGGGTGAGTGGCCCGGGGGTGGGGGATGGAGCAGTGAGAGGGAGGGGAGGGGAGGGGGTTTGTTTTAACTGAGCGCCGAGGCCTGAGGCCTGCGATGCTGCTGACCCGGGGTTGACCCTCGCTGGAGACCCCCAGGTTCTCTGACCCCTGCAGCTTACCCCAGTGCTGGGCTCAGCATAAAGAATCTTTAATTCAATCCCCGCCACCCTCTATTAATCATCCCCCCCCCCCCAGACATTTGATCTCTTTTTGTTTTGTTGGGTAAAGCTGCAGCCCACGACATGCTGCACTGTGACTGGAGCCTGCATTGACAAAGCGCACGCACGCCGCTCCAAAGCTCTGTGGTGATGCCCACAAAGTTCTTTCCCTTTCCTGAGGTGTTGCAGTTTTCGACACGCTGCACCCAGATCCCCCCCCCCCACCCCCCAAAAAATACCTGAGAACAAGTGTGGGCAATGAGTGACACAATCACAGCAGAAAGTGCTGGGGAAACTCAGCAGGTCTGGCCGAGACGTCAGCCCAGTTTCTTTCCCTAGATGCTGTCAGGTGTTCTGAGTTTCCATCAAATCGTTTTTTTTATTCCTCCCAGCATCTGCAGTATTTTGCTTTCAATGGACAGTTCTTGGTTTTGGATTAGAGTGGTACTGGCAAAGCACGGTAGGTCAGGCAGCATCCGGGGAGCAGGAAAATCGACATTTCAGGCAAAAGCCCTTCATCAGAAATTCTTGATTTTGTTTATAGGATAACAGAGCCCTGAAACGCCCCATGACTACCTGACAGATGGCTTCTCTTCTCAGTTGAGAGGAGGTCCCTCTGACAGTGCAGCCTTGGTACAATACTGAACTTTCAGCCTCTATTTTGGACTCTAGGTCTTGACTGGAGTAGGTCCTGAATTCAGAATCTTTTGGCTTGGAGGTGAAGCTGATGAGCTGAGACAAAAATCCAAAAAAACAGTTATGGTTTTCTGCCCTTTCTTCTGCTCCGTAGGTGACAGGTTGTTACCCAGTCATGTTATCTTGTGACAATATGAGACACATTGGTGGAAATGTGTGGTAAAAAGAAAAGGCTAATGTTAGATCTGAAATTATTCCTTTCTTAAATACTGGTGGCTACACTGTACATTTGCAACAACTTTCTATTTTTGATTAATGTGTGGTTATTTTGTAGGACCTTGCAGCACAAAGCTGGCTGCTGTGCCTGTAGTGGTTCTTGAAAGAGTTATCCAATTTTCCTGTTCCCCAACTTGCCCCTGTAGTTCGGCAAATTTTCTATTTCAAATGTTTATCCAGTTGCATTGTGAAAAATTATTCTGAATCTGTTTCAGACCTTGTGGCAGTGTGTTCCAGCGTGGTCAGCAAAAATGTTCATTTCCCCTCTGGTTCTTTTGCTGATTATCTTAAATCCGTGTGCTCTGATTACTTGCTTTTCTGCCTGTGAAAACTGTTCTTCCTCCCACTCATCAAAACACCCTTGTAGAGTTTCTTTATACTCCCCATTCGAAGGAATGCCATCCCAACTTCTCTAGTTGAAGTCTTTCCATTATTCTACCATATTGCTAAATCATCTCTTCTATGTGGAGATGGTGTTTTCTTGAACCAGTTTTTTTTTAGTTTACACTATAAATTTGGACTGATAGATGCTGAAGTGCAGACTGAGCTGGTCCATGAGGCAAGCAATGTGATTAACCTACAGCTGGGCCCTGAGTAAAACAGTATAAAGCTTCTTAAGAGCTCTGTTAAATAATCATGCATTGAAATGGTTTCTACTTGAAAATAAATAGGATTTTGTTGGTTTTAGCTACCAAAGTGCTGGACGATATTTATGTTAAGAATAAGCATAATCGCTGCAAGCTTGAGTGGTTACAGTTTGTCGCACTTCATCCCATTTTGTCAAGACTTAAACTTCTGTATGTGTTCCTTGTCCTGTAGTGCTTGTTGCAGTACACAGTTTGTCTACTTTTATTGATTTACTATGAACAGCTTAGTTTTGACAGGCTTCATGTTCATTTCACTGTAATATCTGCTGAAGTTCATAATTCCAGTTATTTCAGTTTGCTGAGGTTTTGTTGTGCTCACTTGCTTTGCAGAGCTGGTGTAGCAAAATGCTGACTAATCTATTCTTTAGATGTTAGGTCTAGGTGTGGTGTCTAGGGCACAGTAACTTGCAGAGCAAATTGCAAATACTGTGCAGGGTCATTACTTGGTACATTTAAAACCAAAGCCTCCAGTCGGGTAATGTTAAAGTGGTGGTTTGACTGATTTATTCATATCTTTACCTCATCGATTAGATTAGATCCTTATTCCCAAATAGTTGTTAGTGTGTTTATATGTTGTATATAATGCCATTTCAAAAAGAAGTATATGTTGTTGAAAGTTTACAAGAAGTGCTAATATTGCAAGGCCAGTTTGGATGCCAGAATGCGAAAATAATTTTCATGTTTTGAACTTTAGAGTGATTCAGACTCATTGTTGTGTAGTTGGTAAATTCAAGGAAATGTTTTCATAATTTTGGTTTATTCAGATCATGATCCATAAAAGTACTAATTACAGTGATGTCATTTGGACATCAGAATTAGACTTTGTTATTGCAACAACCCTGAACTAGGAAATATCTAAGAACAATTTTACACAAATATGAAAAAAGTTTAAATCATTGTCCTGTGTTAATTTCTGTTTTACAGCTTTATTTCAACCAGTCGTATTTACAAACTGACCTTTTCTGACTATTTTTTACAGATTTCACTAATCTGAGTTTTTATCCTATACCATATTAGAAGAATCTGTAAAAGCATAGCTATTCATCTTGCTGAATCTTCTGATCACCACCTGAAATTTTTAACATACTAAATGACCAAAATAGAATCAGGGAAGAGTTTTGTACAAATCTCCTTGATTCTTTGGAAATTGGCCAAATTCCAGACAGTTAATTCCAGTGCAATCATTATTCAGCCTTGCGTAGAAAATGTTTCCTGACCCTCCCAGCCTGCAGGAAAACATTGTATTCTGTTCAGTATTTGATTCTTCCACTCTATCTGCATGTCTGTATCAACTTCCATCCACTTTTTATCTGAAAGTAAAGATGCAGTGTCAGCTATTTTAATGTAATGCAGTGGTGGATTTACATTTTATTTGGCATAGTTTAGTTTAATTCTCTTAGGATTTTAAAAACCCTGTCCATCTATAGTTTGATGAAATTGATTTGGTTATTCTAATCTCTCCATTTAGGGAGAACTGAACAAATTGATGCCTTGCAGAGCCACAGAAATAGGGCACAGTCCCTTGCTTAACTTTTCAGTACACAGTACTTTTTTTGTATGGGAGGTTGTATCGACTGAATCCTTGAGGCAACACACCTACCCCGCAGCTCCCAGATGCTTGTTTTATGGGTGACCAGTTAGCATATGCTTATATGCAGCTCACAACGAACAGCTTGGAAACCCTTAACTGAGAATCTGGACTTCTGATGTAATCTTTGCTGTTTCTGCCTCATCTATTGCACTAGTGGATGCCATTTTAGATGTCTCATCTTCAACACTGCAGTTATTCTAATAATGTCAATATCGTGCACAAGACTTGTTTCACATTGTACTTCGATCCACTAAAATATGCCTTGTTATTTTATCAGCTTTATTGATATCCTCCTGAATTTCCATTCAACATGCAGCAATCACACTGAATTGTTATTCCCTTTTTGCCTTCACTATGAATCATCATTGTATCAGATACATGTGTTTAATGCTTCCTAGTCCATTGTGGATTATTTAACTTCTAACGTAAAACTCTTAAGAATTAACACATCTGTTTAATTACCAATTACTTAATTACTCTAAATGATATTGGGTTGTGTATTTTTTTCTCCTTTATTCATCTTTGTGAATACAATTTCAACAGGATGTGAACACCTTTTCTAACTTACTCTTGTTAATGGTGGCTTGACATATCCAGTGCATTAATTCTGGATTCACGGCTGCCATTTTCAAATTATTGCTTGGCATTGGGAACTGGATTGCATCAGCTGATTTTGTTTTCCTTCTCCTCTGTAGATTTTGTAGGGAAGAGCTGCTGCTACTTGCTATTTCAAGAAATGTCTTGATTTTGAAGACATTGACAACATGGAAGCCCATTTATTTTATGCTAAAGGTAGTAGTTTAAGATAAGATGGAAAAGTTCAAATTCAGATTTGAGAACAATGATGTGTTTCAATCAGAGACTGATTGAAGCTGCTTTTCACCTTCTGGTTTATGTTTTTCTAATGATCAGAAACCCAATATTCTTTCATTTTAAAAAACAAAGTCACTTTACTTTCAATAAGCAGGGAGATGATGGCGTTGTGGTATTTTTTGCTAGAGGCACAAGTAAAATTCTGGGCACCTGAGTTCAAGTCCCACTGTAGAAGATGGTGGCATTTGAATTTTAAAAGTCTAATGGTAACCTTGAAACCATTGATTATTGTAAAACAAAAACCCTATCTGGCTCACTTATCTTTTAAGAAAGGAAAGCTACTGACCTTGCCTGATGTCACCCTACATATGGCTCCAATCCAGGGACCCAGTGGTTGAACCTTAACTGCCCTCTAAAATGATGTGACAAATTGGCCTGCTGTATCAGAGCACTAAACAGTGTCAAGTAAAGGACTGAAATGGGACAGACCAGTTGGTGCAAACTGGTGCAACACCAGGCTTGTTTAAGAATGAGGTGTCAGTCAGGTGAAGCTATGGCATAGGGCTACTTACCTGCCAAACAGCCTAAGCAGAATGTGATAGATGGACTTAATAATTTCCTAACCAGTCGATCTGATGTAATGTTTAGACCTGCCATATCCTGTCATAAATGGTAGTGGACAGTTATCAACCATTGAAGGCATAGGAAGCTCTAGAACCCACCCCATCAGCACAAAAGATAAGGCAGCAACATTTGCAACAACTTTCTGCTAGAAGTGCCGAGTGGGTGATCAGTCTCCAGTGTCACAGATGCTATTCTTCAGACAATTCAGTTCATTTAACATGAAATTAAATGGCTGAAGATATTGGATAGGGCTATGGAATCTTAACAATGTTCTGACAATAGCACTGAAAACTTGTGCTCTAGAATTTCCACTGTAAAGCTGAATTATTCCATGACAGACACAACACTGATGTAGAAAATTACCCAGGGCTGTCCCATACACAAAAAGCAGGGCAGGTCAAGTACTGCCAATTACTGCCCATTAATCTACTTTAAATTATCATTAAAGTGATGGAAGGTGCCATCAAACAGCACTTGCTTCACGATAAGTTGCTCACTGATGCTCAGTTTGTGTTCTGCCAGGGATGCTCAGCTCCTGACTTCATTACAGCCTTGTGAACATTCAATGAACAAAAGAACTGAATTCCAGAGGAAAAGGAAGGATGACTGCACTTGGTGTCAAGGCTGCACTTGAAAGAATGTGGCATACAGGATGCCTAGCAAAACTGGAGTCAGTGGGAATCAAGAGAAAGACACTCTGTGGTTGGACTCCTACCTGGCACAAAAGATGGCTTTGGGAGTTATTGTCATTTTAAAACCTAATATCTCTGCAGGAGTTGCCTGGCAACTTTGTCAGCTTCAGCCATGGCATTCCCTACACCACAAGGGCAGGTGATATTGTCACTGCACGATGTTCAGTTTCATTCATGACCAAAGCAGTCCATGTCCAAATGCAGCAAGATTTGGCTTGCTTATGCTGTAGGCCGAGAGATCCAGCACTTTATTCCCTTCATGGGAAATAACAAAGTTAAATTCAATCAGCACTGGTGGCTATACATACACCATTTTCACCAGGACATTTAGAGATAGGCAATAAATGCTAGTAACACCCAGATTCCAGGAATGAATGAAAAATTAGGAATTTGTTAGTTAGGAAATAATTTAATGTTGCTCAAAAATAACTATGGGAAGAAAATCTGCTACTCTTTCTGGGCTGGTTGGCATTTCACTTTTGTGTGTGTTCCTTATATTCTGAAAAAGCCCAGTAAACCACTGAGTTATACATGAGGATTGATGGTAATTGCAGTCTTTCCAGTATCACCTTCAGTCTACACTGCATTCTATAAGGCCGTTTTGCAGCCATTGTAAAATATAAAATGTTTGTCCTGCACTTTGGTTTGGTCATGCTCTTATGAACGTTTACTCCGTATAGATTATTTGTAATCAATACACTCTATAGAGTGTTTGCTGTGTAAAGATACCTTTGTTTTCTTAGTTTAATGCTTACTGCTAAATTTTATGCTGATTTTGACTCTTAGTTAAAGGTGTGGTTATACTGCTAACAGGATGTTTAATGTCTTGCATCTGGTGCCTGGTAAATTTCACATGTTTTTTATTTGAGATCTTCATTAGACCTTGTTGCCCTGATTTTAACTTGAGTGCATGGAAGGTGCCCCCATCAGGCACCGAAGTGACTTTCTACCAGAAAAGTAGCAAATGCAGGAAGTAATGGAGGACTCTGGTTCACGCCAACCAGTCATTACAGCCCCTCAAGGTGGGAAATCCACCTTGGTGTGAACATATCTGTTTGAGAAAGAAACTCATTTGAGGACCGAGATTATACTCACATCTGTGTCTGATGTGAGACAACAGAGCTTACAACAATTCAACTTGATTTCTTCGATATGGAGAGATACAGCAGTCATTGCAGGCTATTCTGCAAAGGCTGTTATGGTGTTCAAAACTGACATTAGTGTTATATCAGAGCTTGGTATGGCATTGCTGCAAGAGATCATTGTTTATGTTAATCATATAATCATAAAGTATAGAAGAGGCCCTTTGGCCCATTGAATCTGTACCGCCACAAAAATATACTGCTAACATACTAGTCTTACAACTATTTTCCTGCAGTAGGCCCATTTCCTTAGATGAATATATGAAGTACAGTATCATACATTGAAGTACTTTTTAAAGTACCTGCCTTTGGGTACCCACCAAACAGGGCAGTCCCAACCCTCATTGCTTGCTGGGTGAAAAAGGTTTCCTCAAATACCTTTTAAATCTCCTACTTTCAATTTATAAGTGTACTACTTGTTTTTGATCCTTCGACTAAGGGGAATAGCTGCTTTCTATTCTTCATGTCCAGGCCCTTCACGATGTTTTGCTCTTCAATCTGGTTTGTTCTCAACCTTTACTGTTCCACATGAAACAACCTGAGCTCATCCAGTCTCTCTCCAGAGCTGAAATGCTCCATCCTAGGCAACATCTTGGTAAATCACCTTTTCATCCAGATTAGCTTGAGTGGTCAAAAATTTATGTTGCTGAGATACTGAATTTTTTCCACATCCATCAGTTGAATTAGCTGGACCACATCATGTGCTATCTGGTTGCACAACCTTCCCTGCATTAAGTGTCTCAATTGACTCCTAACAAAACCCTTCATACCCTCACTTTTATCAAATTCAATGACTCTTCATTTGTTTAGCTTTGTCTGCTGGTGGTTTTGCTCTCTGACCACCAGTGCTGGGTGCCGTGTAGCGTACCTCATCTCTGATCATGACCATTTCTCTTCTGAAGCACTTTGTTGAGATCACCTTGTTCACTAGAACCATTTACCCCGAAAAATACAGATAATCTACTTTCTCGTATGCTGTCTTAACCACTCCCATATTCTCTTTAGGACTATTCTCTTCAGTTTTTGCCACTGCACTAGTTTCCATATCATTTGCAAACCTTGTGATTGTACTCCTATGTTTAAGTAAAATCATTAATGTACCCAACAAACAGTAAGGGCCCAGCTTGGGGCCCTGTCGAACCCAATGGAATCAAACTTACAAGTCACCCACTGCTCCCTATTGTAAGTGTGGGTTGAATCATGCCCTTTAGTACAACTTCTCTATTTTTAGACTTTATTTTGTCTGAAATAAAGTGCAATGCTCCATTTACCTTCCCTGTAACCTGTTAAACTTGAATATCAGCTTTTAGTGATTCTTTAATGAGGACCCCCAAATCCCCCTCTGCTGCAGCCTTCTGCAATGTCTCATCATCTAAATAATATTCAGCTTCTATATTCTGCTTATAGTCTCATGTTTTCTTGCATTATATTTCATCTGACAAGTTTTTTGCCCATTCACTTATCCATTCTGCTGGTTGGGTTCAATGAGTGAATAGAATTTGGTGATGATTAGAAGCCTTTCCTGTCAAGTTGAAAATTCTTTATGTAATCTGTTTGGGCAGCTTTGCTCCAGTTCTTGGTAGGCAAGAACAGTACGCAACTGCCGCGAATCGATAATCTAATCCAGAGAGACTCTGGGTTGGTTTGCTTTGGGAAACTGGAAATGAACCAAATTGAAGGTGTAAAAGTACCTATTCAAGATGGCTTAGGGAATCCCTGATGGACTCGATCTGTAAGTCTCTCTTGGTTCGTCCAGCAGTTGGTACTCTGTGGTGCTCTAGAATATAAAACTCTTACAGTATAGTTTGTTATTATCTTTATTTACCAATCTTTATTTACCAACAACATTGATACTTAGAAGTCAGGCTTGAGGTTCTAAAGCCATTAGCAAAGTAGTGGCGCCAGCTCTTACCCCTAAGAGCCCTCTTAGGCTACTCTGCATATTGCTGCAAACAAGCTGTCTTTATACAGAACTTCTTTTTAAAATTGTAAAAACAATAATTAGATAATTAGATAAGAAACAATAAAATAGCAAAAGTTTGCAAAGGAAAAACTCATTGACAGTTCTGATTACGCTTGACTAATTAAGCTACATGCACATCAAAGTGGGAAACCTTGATCCAGCCAGGCCCCAAATGGCCAATTGCTTTGACTAGATAACCTTCCCTTTTAACAGTACATCATAAGAGGGACTAGTCTAAACTATGTGGGGAAGGTCGTGAGGTGGCCTTGCTCAACTAATATGTCTAATGTTGTCCTACAAAATGGCCTTTTCTTTTAAAATCATTTAAGATTTCCAGAAGGCAAATTAAATTCATAACATTCTGGATCTTGAGCTCCAGGGGACAGTCCACAAACATTCAACCCATGATAAGCCAGTGTGCACTCAAATCAGACCACAAAGGGTTCATCTTTCCACCAGCTTCCATCCTCTGTCTCTGTCTGTCTATATCTCGTTCTCGCTCTCTCTTGCTTGCTCTGTGTCCCTTGAACTCTTCTGACAGTGAATGTAATTTACAGAAGAATGTTTTTCTCTCTCTCACTCACATAAACATCTCCCAACTTCCTTACTATGTCAGATTCAGCCTTCATGTTTTCCTAGTGAGAGTAATGAGACATTGAGCTGAGCTTCACCAATTCAAATCTGCTCAGTGTAGTATACTTGTAATAGAACAATCCTGATATTTTCATGCGTATTTTACTCAGCTTATGGAATTACAAGTTCCTTTCCTATTGAGTATGAGGTTTGTTAAGAGTCTTCGGTATAACCATAATTTTAGTTATCCGACCTCCTACTGTGAAATATGTGCAATCTTCCAGCCTCCGGCATGAACAAATATGATCATCTTATTTATACCGATCCATTGACACTAAGGACAGATGTCCCCAATACTTCTGAACAAATGATCCCCCCTTTCCTGGCCATGGTCAAGCGTTTCCTGCATCTCCTGTAGCAAATGCATCATATGTAAGACTCAAAGTTTCTCAAAAGGCAGTACTGTTAAAACTGATTTTTGGGAGAATAGGGAGGAGTGCATAGTGTTATTGTTGCAAATTTTACTCTGGGTTTATGGTATAAATACTGTAGGAATTGTATATTTTCTGAATGTTTTAAGTTCTGTGAAGGATCCAAATAATTTGAAAAGATATAAAACAAGCCTAGCAACCAGTTTAAATGTAACTAAATACAGATAATATGATCATATTATTATCCTTGCGACTGAAGGCATTGAAATGCCAATAAAATGTAGAAAAAAGACCCAGTTTTACTCAGATGTGAAATTGGAGACGGGTATAATGAGTAGCAATGGATAGAATGGAGTTTGTATGTTGGAGGAAAAATGACTGCAACTCTGTCACCAGTGGTGGACTGAGAGTGGGAGGAGAGAGCAGACGGTTGACTGGGATGAGAAGAGAGGATGCATCCTTGAAAGGGGTGTAGGCCAAAGAGGGAGATGAATGTGGATTTTGAGCTTGCTATGCACAGAGCTATGGAGCCACTAGCCAGTATGATGGGATAGGGTTCTCTTGACAAAGAAAGTTTCCTATTAGATGGAATTTAGCACCATTGCCGCGACTTTTCCACTCTGTACCCTTTTTAAAAATAATGTCTACTTTATATTTCCTGAGTCAGAAGATTATATTTTTAATTTTATGCACTCTTGCTCCAGCACTCATATGTGCTTCATGTTATAATTTCCAAATCCGTGCCATGATGCACATAGCTTGAATTTTGAGTATTGGCACAGTTTTATAATGTGGTATATGCAAACTATTTTAAAAGCTATTCAAATGTTGCAGAGCTATGTATATACATGAATCATGCAGACAAAATAGAAGCAGAAGTAGATCATTTGACCCTTTAAGCCTATGCTGCCATTCAATGAGATCATAGCTGATCTGTTTGTGTTAAAAATTCCACATTCCCACCTATCCTCAATGACTTTTAATTGCTTTGGCAAACAAGAATCTATCCACAATGCACACATCCCACAAGCAAATTAAACAATTCGGATTAATTTTAGTTTTGGAATGAAATTAAAATCAATGTTACCATTCATTAAAATTACTTTAATTCTTTCACTTTTTTCTGCTTCAGTTTTATTACATAAATATGTTTAGTGCAAATTTCTGATGGAGCTGAGTCTGTTTGGGATGTACTCACTGGCGTTTAGAAGTTTAAAAAAAAACTAGGTTAAAGTCCAATAGGTTTATTTGAAATTACTGGATTTTGAAGTGCTGCTCCTTCGTCAGGTGGTTGCAGAGTTGTGATAACATAGGCCTTTTGGTCTTTGGCTGAGCAGCAAGCACAATGTGAAAGGCCAGTTGGACATTAGAAATAACCTCAAGGATAATTTTGGGGAAGATATTGCAAAATGCTATTCACTGCATTAAACTAGAATGTGTGTACAGTATTGTGCCATGCATGGTCTAGGATTGGCAGAAAAGTTTAAGGTTCCATGCACAGTTCCCTGTTAGTTTGTGAATCCATGTTCTGAGTATATCGTTGCCAGACTTGTACATCATTTTGGACTATTGTAATGTACAACTAAGTCAATAAGAAATAATATTAATTGCTTTCTGCAAGTAATGTCTGCATTCTGTGAATATAACTGAACAAAACTTCCGTCAATTCTCTCTTTTTTTTCAGGCTTACTTGGAGTGGTTTTCACTTGTGTGCAGGATATGATCAGTAATGTATCTGAAGATACAACTCCCAAGTTCTTAAACTATGGGGAAAGTGGCTGATGCAAGGCTCTTGAAGGGTCAGTGACCCATTTTTATTCCTTGCTGAATGATTAGTCCTGCAGAGTTCATGCTTGTATGTAATATAACATTGGTAATGTTAGCTTGAGATCCAGAACAGATGGAAGTACAAAGTGGGCATCCACCTTATATAGCCAAGAGTTGAGGTTATGCTGAAATGGCAGTGGAGGAGACTATCAACATTGGCCAAGTTGTCCCAGACCTAAGTTACTATGTTTGTACTAGCACTGTTTTTAAAACTGATTTGCCCTTCCTTTTTATATTGTCACTGTGCAGGAAGATGTTTGTTGGTGGACTCAGCTGGGAAACAAGCAAGAAAGATTTAAGGGACTACTTTTCTAAATATGGAGAGATTGTAGACTGCGTAATCAAAATGGATCCTGTGACTGGGCGCTCGCGAGGATTTGGGTTTATCCTCTTCAAGGATCCTGAAAGTGTAGACAAGGTAGGATTCTGTGTTCACTGCCAGTTTTTAACCTGATTGTATCCAGGTTAAATGAGGAATCCGAACTACCACTTGAAATTACTCAATTGTGACGCTGCATAAAGTTAAAAGTAGGGTTTTTGGTTTCCATTTTATTTTCTCTCCCCTTTTTTCAGGTCTACTGATGCCAATGCCATTCTTTAGTGGGTAGACAAACTGCTCTGGGCTGCTTCCAAAGCTACCTGAGCCATGTGATTGGAACATACTGTTTATTTATTGGATTGGCCATCTTCGTGTGATGTGGTGTGGTGTTTCAATGAAAAGCATTCATGGAATAAAATTGCTTTGATATAATGCATTATATGCCAGAGCATCCAGAATGCTTAAAGTTCACTATGAACTGTAGTGATTGTTTTTTTGTAGGCAAATGTGGTTGCCATTTTGTTTCAGAATCCACTCAGAAGAGAAGCAATGAGATAGGTGACTGGTATTCTGGTTTTTGTGCTGGTTGCAAGAGAAATTATAACTATAATACCATAGAGCTTATTTTTCTTTGGCTAATACTTGATCTTCAGTCCTTCTTTAAACAGGTAGTTTGCGACTCTCATCTGACGAATTAACACCTCTCTTAAAATACAAGCCTCAGTGCTTCAATGTATTATTGTTCCAGGTTACATGCTCAAGTTAGTGTGCAGTGTGAATTCACAACCATTTGACTCCAAAGATGAGACTTTTACAATAGTTGGAATACCAATCAGCAGAGAGGGATCTGAAGAAAACTTCCATTTATTGGATTTGTCAATCATCTCGGGATTCCTCAGATCAAAACTACCAAGCTGCCCCTCATTGGGAGGGCTGACGTGCTAATCCTCAGGGTCAACATTGAGCTTTCTAGTCAGAAGATTGAATGGTTGTGGCTATGAGCAAACTTCTGTAAAAAAAAAAGTTGGTATTCTTTCAGCTGAAATTCAGAGTTAATTCAGCTTTCCATTTAAAAAGATTGTACTCATTATTGAGATTTGCACTGTATATGTAGATGTTGAGAAACAGTTCACTATGCCCTGAATCCCCTGTCCCTTTTGAATTATTGGTAATCTTGAAGAATGAATGTATCCCAAGGCAGTAAAGCAGATGTGCATTGTTGAGTTTGTAAATGCATTTTTTAAAAAGATTGCTGATTGGGAGTGTCAGCCCTGGGGGCATGTGATGGTCAAAGCAAAGTAAACTTGTTTTACTCTTCACTGAACACTTTGTTTTGGGGATCAAACCTCTAACAGGTTAATTGCTTTTTTTAAAAAAAATCATGAACCTTTCATGAAGCATGAGGCTTGGATTCAAGTTTTATGCAGTTATGTGTAGAAATTTCTATTGCTTCAATGTGCAATAGAATATACTGATGTTCAAATTGGCATCATCAAAACTTTAATTTTACAGTAAGTGATAAGTTAGAAATCAGCATGAATTCATAACCTCTCTTGTATTCCCGGGATGTGTGGAAGCAGGGTATTCAGGTTCAAACTTGTTCTACTAGATCAAGGTCAATTAGTGTCTCATCTTCAGTGACTACTTGTTTTCGTTGCATATTGCTGGATCCTTCTGTCTAACAAAAACCTTTTTAGCTTGTTAGTGAAGATGGTTTTGAATTTCTGCTTTCCTTTGTGGGAAGTAGTGGGGGTGGGAGTCCTCCTTAATTTCATTGTTAACTAGCTCAGTTGTGGTTTTCAGTTTACTTGCCTACTTGTTCTGGAATCCCCTACAAAGTTTTTCTGTATGTGTCGCATTGAATCCCTTTACCATTTTGAACACCTTCACTAAATTACACCTGAACTAACTGACATTCAAAATTACAAATTAAAATGCATAATCTGTTCTTGAACTGTAACCCTTTGGGGTCTGGTATCGTTCCAGATACTCTAATCTGCATTGCACCCTCATCAAGGCCGGTATTTTTTTCCTGCAGTGTTTATCAGTCAGGCGTTATTTTTGAAATGCAGTCGCTGTCAATGTTGCCAAGCCCTGTAGCTAGAATAGCGAGGGAGACGACAGCTAGTTGATCTGTTGTCATTGTGAGAAATGTTAAAATAGTGCAGCAGATTTTCACTTCCAGCTGGATGGTGTGAATGGGGCATTGGTTTAAAATAAGGCACCTTCAACAGTACTGCACTGATGTATTGACCTAGGTTGTTTTTGGGTCCAAATTGGAACTTGCTTATCACCTTTTGACTTGCATGTTGAATGTGATACAGAGTTGACACTAAGATAAAGTGTTGGCAGTCTTAATATTTTGGATTGTGTATGGATTCATGCTCTTAGCCCATGGTCTCAATGTTTTTCTCACGTTTTCTCATATGATGTGAGCATTGTGGCTGGCCAGCATTTATTACCTCTCCTAATTGTCCTCAAGCGTGTAACGGTGAGCTGCCTTCCTGAACTATTGTAGATCTGTTGTGAGTCATATCACAGTGCTGAAAGGGAGGAAATTCCAGGATTTTAACCCAGTGACACTGAAGGAATTGCGATATATTTCCAAGTCAGAATGGTGAGTGAATTGGAGGCCAACTTGCAGGTGATGGTGTTCCCATGTATCTGCCTTTGACTTTCTAGATGAAACTGGACATTGATTTGAGAGCTGTTGTCTAAGAATCTTTGGTGAATTTCTGCAGTGCACCTTGTAATACACATTATTGAGCATTGGTAGTGAAGGGATTGGATGCTTATGATGTGATGCCAATCAAGTGGACTACTTTGTCCTGGATGGTGTTAACCTCCTTAAGTGTTGTTGGAGCTGTCCCCATCCAAACAAGTGGGGTGTGTTCCATCCCACATCTGAATTGTACCTTTTGCCTTGTAGACAGTGAACAGGCTTTATTGGAGTCAGGAGATGAGTTACTCTCCCTAGGATTCCCACCCTCTGACCCATTCTTGTGTTGTTTAGGCGGCAAGGCCAGTTGGGTTTCTGGTCAATGTTGAGAGTGGGGGAATTCAGTAATGGTAACACCATTGAATGTCAGACCAAGCCTGAATGTTATCCACACCTTGTCACATTTGAACATGAACTGGTTCTATATCTGAGGATTTGCAAATAGTGCTAAATATTGTGCCACCATCGGCAGATATCCCCACTTCTGATCTTAAGATGGAGGAAAGGTCATTGATGAAGTAGCTGAAGATAGTTAGGCCTGGGAAAATATCCTGACGAGCCTCAGCTGAGATGTCCTGGATCTGAGATGACTGACCTCCAAGAAACACAACCATATTATTTGTCAGGTATGAATGCAACCAGTGGAGAGTTTGTCTCCTGATTCCTATTGATTCTGGTTTTGCTAGTGTTCCTTGATGCCATTCAAATGCAGCCTTGATGTCAAGGGTTGTCACTTTTGCCTCCCCTCTGGCATTCAGCCCTTTTGTCCATATTTGAACTACGACTCTAATGAGGGCAGCAGGTGAGTGGCCCTGCAGAGATGGAAGATTGTGTGGGGTGTGGTGTGTGTGGGGGAGGGAGGGTGCTGGGGGTAGGGTTGCCGGGAGGTGGCTCTGTATGGGATGCTCTTCGAAAGGTCGGCGTAGATTCAATGGGCCGAATGTCCTGCTTCCACACAGTAGGGATTCTATAAGGAGGTGCTGCTTGATAGCACTGTTGATGACACTTTTCATCACTTCACTGATGATCAAGAGGAGACTGGGCCAGTAATTGGCCAGGTGAAATTTGTCCTTTTTTGTACAAGTCAGAGCTAGAGACAAAAAAAAAACTGCAGGTGTTTGAGTCCAAGGTAGACAGGCAGGAGGCTGGAAGAACACAGCAAGCCAGGCAGCAGCGGGAGGTGGAGAAGTCAATGTTTTGGCTGTAACCCTTCTCCAGGACAGTCCTCCTTGTCTACGGGACATAGCTGGGCAATTTTCCACCTTGTCAGGCTTGTTACTCTAATTGAGGAGGTTCACGAGGCAAGATCTGGAACACAAGTCTTCAGTACTATTGTTGGACTACTGTCAGGGCCTATAGCCTTTGCAGTATCCAGTTCCTCTTAATTCTTGATATCACATGGATGAATCGAACTGGCTGAAGACTGAGGACCAATAGAGGAGGCTGTGATAGGTTCCACCCTGCACATCTGGCGGAATCTTAATCCCAGAATGTTGATAGTAGGGGATTCAGCAATTTAGTGTTGTGTGGTGCTCGAAAAACACGACAGGTCAGGCAGCATCCAAGGAGCAGGTGAATTGATGTTTCGGGCATGAACCCTTCATCAGCAATTTAGTGTTGTTGAATGTGAAGGCAATGGTTGAATCTATTTTTTGTTTTGGAGATGATGTCTGTCTGACACTTTGTAGTGTGTAAATTCCTTGGCACTTATCAGCTCAAGCCTGAGAGTTGTTCAGACTGCCTTGGTATCTGAAATCATAAATGGTACTGAATATTATGTAATCCTTGAACTTCCCTAGCTCTGACCTCATGATAGATACCAAATTGGCTGAGTGGTTGGATAAAGGGTAAATGGTGGATAGATATATTTTGGACTGAGGAATGTTTGTGGTGGAGTTCCCCAGGTGTCTGTATTGGGACCCTTTTCCTGATTTACATTAATGATAGAGACCATGATGCACAAGGAGCAGTTTCAAAGTTTATGGATAATACAGACCTTGTAAGCATCGTAAACTGAGAGGAACTGTGTTCCTTCACTGCTGGGTCAAGATCCTGGAATTCCCTTCCTAAGGGTATTGTGGATGTACATAGAGCAAAAGTTCAAAAAGGCAGCGCACCACCATCTTCTCAAGGGTAGCCGGGGATGTGTAATAAATGCTAGCCCAAACAGTGACGCGCATTTTCTCACAAGTGTTTTATTTTAAATGGCACTGTAGAACTCCAAAAGAACATCATCAAATTGGTTGATGGATAGGTGACAGATGTAGGGAAGTGTGAGGTGATGAATTTTGTTAGGAAGAACATTGTCAGATAATACAACAAAAGGGATACAATTCTGAAGGGTGTGTTGGAGCAGAGGGATCTGGACGTATAGTGCACAAATAATTTGAGTGTGGCAGGTCAGAAGTTGAGAACAGTTAATGAAGAGTACTGTATACTGGGCTTTATTAATAGTAGCAAAAAGTACATGAGCAAACAGAATTTGTATATAAGATACTTGTTATACCTTAGCTAGACTGTTGTACAGTCTTGGGTGCCACACTGCAGGATAGATGCAAATTCATGTGTGAAAGTATAGAACAGGTTACAAGCATGGTTCCAGGGATGAGAAACTTTGGGTTATGAATATAGATTTAAGATGTTGGAAATATCCTTGGAGAGAAAGTGGCCAAGTAGAGATCTGATGGAGGTTTCAAAATTATCAGAGCTTGAACAGCATGGATAGAGAGAAACTACTCCCATTCATAGGTTTGAGAGCGCAACGATCTAAAGTGGTGTGCAAGAAAAGTGAATGTTGAGAGAGAAAAACTAGCGCACAGTGAGTAGTTTGGGTCTGGAATCTATGACCTGGAAAAGTAGTGGCAGCATTCAGGAGGGCATTACATTGTTTCTGTTTAAAATCATGTGCGAAGGTATGGGGGTAAGGCACTAAGTCACGATGCTGTTTAGGATAGCTGTGCAGATATGAGGCCAAATCACCACCTGTAGCACTTCCATCATTGGAAGGAAGGTTCAAACAGTCAAAGATGATTAGGACAGTGGGCCATGTCCCTACCTGTTGGCCAGGAGGCCTGAATTAAAAAAAACTATCTACTCCAGATATGTGTCATAATGTGTCTAACCAGGTTAATGGAAATATCAATGCTGAGGTACTAAGGGGTTCTAAGTCCCACTTGCTCCAGAAGCTTGTGGCTTAACAGGTTGTATTAGAAACATCCGCCCTGAGAAACTAAAGGGTTCTTGTGGTGAACTGGTAATGTGCCTCCCTCTGAACAAAAGGCCCAGGTACAAGTTCAACCTGGGTCATAATATGTCTGAACAAATAGATTGAAATATCTACGTTGTGGAACTTAAGGGATTCTTGTGGCGCAGCGGGTTTGTCCCTACCTTTCAACCAGAAGCTAGAAGTTCAACTTCCACTTCAATGGAAATGTGTCATAGTGTGGCGGATCAGGTTGATTTTAAAAACAAAAAAGAGCTGGGTTTTCCCCAAGTGGGTGGACGGCTCCTGGACATGGAAAGGATCTCTGGGAAATGGTAGAAACGGCTGCCCTATGGGTTTGTCACAAAAATACCTTGATCTAAAAAGGTTCTTGTGGCTCAGTGGTTGTATCTCTACCTCTGAGCCAGAAGTCCAGGCTTCAGGTCCCACAGCTCCAGAGCTGAGTCATAACATGCCTTAACTGGTTTAACAAAATATCTACACTGGAAAACTACTTACTCAAAGTGTTTTGGTGAAATGATGGACCTCCAGTAGCCACAATCCTCTGTGATTTCAACCTGCAAAGAATTTCCCTCTGAATTTGTTCGGTTCCTTGTTGCCACCTGTCAAGTGCGGCCTTGCTGTGCACCCCAGTTGCCTTCCCTTGTCCCTTTTGAATTCAGCTCTATTGTCTATGTTTGAGTCAAACCTAATGAGCTTTCTAAATGACTCTGATACTGCAGTTGTCACTTTTGGTGCTGTCATGGACAGATTCATCTGTGGCAGGTCGAGTGCAAGGGAGACGGGACTGCGTGCCGTTGCTCTTTCTGGCCCCTTGGTCGAAGCTGAGTGCTATATCTTGTTTCATCCCTGTTAATGAAACTTTGTAGCTGTTACTTGCGTTTGAGTGATTTGCTTGGCCATTGAAGAGCCTACCTTACTGTTTCAGATCAGAAGGTAGCAAATGTCTTTCCCTAAATGACATTCGTAAACAAGATGGGTTTTTACAACAATGGGCAATGATTTTATGGTCACCACTAGACTAGCTTTTATTTCAAGATTTATTAAATGAATTCAAATTTAACCATCTGCTGTGGTGAGATTCAAATGAATGCCTCAAGGGCATTAGTCTATGGATTAGTTGTCCAATGACAACACTACAATGGCACTGCCTCCTCCGATGTGAGCCAATGTAAGTAAATTCTTACATATGAGAACACCACAGCTCAGAAGCAGGCCCTTCGGCCCGCCGACACGATGCCTTGCTAAACTGAAAACCTTTTGCCTATACGCGGGCAGCATGCCTCTATTTCCTGCCTATTTGTACATCTGTCAAGATACCTCTTAAATGTTACTATTGTGTCTGACAGTGTCTTCCAAGCACTTGCCACCCTCTGTATTTTAAAAAAAAAACTTGCTTCTGACATCTCAAGTCTTCCCCCTTTTATCTTAAATGTATCTCCCCAAGTAATTGACGTATCTACCCTGGGAACAAAAAAAGTCTGCGCCTCCATGCCCCTCAAGTTTAAACTTCTATCGGGTCATTCCTCAATCTTCGTTGAAGTGAAAGCAAAGTAAGTTTTTCCAATCTCTCCTCATAGCTTATACCCTCCAAATCGGGCAACATCACGATAAACTGTTTCCAAAGCCTGAACATCCTCCTTGTAGTTTGACAACAGGAACTGTACATAATATTCCAAATGTGACCTAACTAAGGTTCCTCAGACCTGCAGCATAACTTGCCAATTTTTATACACTGTGCCCTGAATGATGAAGGCAAGCATACTCTTTGCCTTTTTGGCCACTTTATCCACATATGTTGCCACTTTCTGGAAACTGTGGACCTGCACGCCCACAAGTATGTTGATGCTAATAAATGTTCTGCCATTTACTCTATACTTCACTCTTACATTAGATCTTGCAAAATCCATCGCCTCGCATTTGGCTAGATTAAACTCCATCTGCCATTTCTCCACCAGGGACTCCAATTTATCTGTATCCCGCTGTATCCTCTCGCAATCCTCTTCGCTTTCCACAGTTCACCAGTCTTTGAGTCATTCGCAAATGTACCAATCAGGCCACCTGCAATCTCTTCCAAATCATGTATATATGTTACAAACAACAGGGTTATCAGCATTGATCCCTGTGGAATACCACTGGTCACAGATTTCCAGTCAGATAAGTACCGTTTCACAGTTACTGAGAACATTACAGAGCAGTACAGGCCCTTTGGCCCTCGCTGTTGTGCCGACCTGTAGAACCAATCTGAAGCCCATCTAACCTACACTATTCCATTCTTGTTTTATGACTAAACCAGTTCTGTATCCATCTTACCAACTCGCCCCAAATCTTATGTGGCTTCACCAAATGGCCTCCTCATGGCCTTGCTATAGTCCATATGGACCACATCTACTGCCAAAACCTCAAATATTTGTCATTTCCTCAAAAAGGCCAATAAAATTTGGGGGAGACTGCCTTCCCTGCACAAAGACATGCTACTATCGCTAATACTGTGAGTTATTCTATAGCATGGTAGTTCCATTCTCGTGTAATTCTGTGTTTATAAAGAAATCGTGTAATAGCACCATTTAAACTAATGGGGCTGGAATCTTGTTATAACCAATGCACTGCGCTTTAGAAACAGTGTCCCCAGTTGTTTAATTGCATTATAGCAAATTCGTATTAATGAAATGCACCCTTATAGCAGAACAAACTTTAAGTTAATTTTTTTCCAAAAATGCATAAATCTGATAGGATCCCTTAAAAATTGTCTTCAGTAATTCCCTATCACTGACATTTGGGTCCCTGTTTGTAATTTCCTGGATTATCCCTGTTGCAAAGGAACCATGTTGACTATTCTCCATTTCTTTGGGACCTCACCTGTGACAAAAAAGGAAACAAAGGCTTTGTACAAGGCCCCAGCAATTTCCTCCTTCAGCATTCTGGGATGGATTCCATCAGGTATTGGGGATTTGTCTACCGTAATGCTTTTCAGACCATGCAGCGCCACCACCTTTTTTGTATCTTGACCTGCCCCAGAATGTCAACGTCCCCCATTCTGAGACTCATCATCCACCATATTCCTCTCCTTCATGAATATCAATGCGAAGATGTTTGTTGAAGACCGCACCCACTGAGTTCGACTCCATACACAAGTTCCCTACTTTGTCCTTCAGTGGGCCTAACCTTTGCCTAGTTACCCTCTTGCTCCTTGTATATGCATAAATGACGTTGTGAATTTACTTAATCCTGTTTGCCAAAGACATTCCATGGCACCTTTTTAGCCTTCCTAATTTGCTCTTTGAGGGCTCTTTCTGTCTTTAGTTTCCTAAAACCCCTTTTTCTTTTTGACGGAGATCTCGATTTCCAAGCTTCCTGAATCTTGCCAACCGTATCCTTCATCTTCACAGGAAGACGCTCATCCTGAACTCTAAACAATTGTTTTTAAAAGATTCCCACATGCCAGATATGCATTTACCCTCACAGCTGCCCCAGTCTACATTCCCCAATTCCTGTCTAATATTGTGGGAGATGCCTTCCCTGAGTTTAGTACTTTGACCTGAGGACTGCTCTTATTCTTATCCATGCATAACTTAAAAATTACCGAATTATGGTTACTGTTCCCGAAGTGCTCCCCCATAAAACTTCCTTCACTTGGGTGTGGCTCATTCCTCAATACCAGGTCTGCTATGGTGCCTTCCCTAGTTGGAGTTCTTGCATACTATTTCAAAAAACCATCCTGACTGTCTGTTCTTCCTTTTAGTCTTACTGGCCTTCGTCTCAGACTGCTCTTCAGTTATTTTACTTTCTGGTTCCCATGCCCTTGCCTCACTTCCATATTGCTGTCTTTTACATCATTGTTTAGTCAGGAAGGAATGGACTTTTTAGACCTTGGCATATTAAGATTCTTCCTTATCTCCATCTTCATTCTTCTGACTCTTTGAATATGTGTAATAGTCTTGGGCTTGGTCTTTTTTTGACTGAGGGTTCTGATGGTCACTAATTCTTTCAAAGCATCTTCTGATGGTGGCAATTTCATGCTGGTTAAATAGTTTCCAGGGCACAGCAAAAGTGATCCTACTCTTGTGTTTAATTTTCTTCAGAGATCATTGGATAACTGTTGGAATTGGAATTCTAGCAGTTTTTTTTTTCTTTTATTCATTCACAGGATGTGAGCATGGCCGGCTAGGCCAGCATTTATTGCCCACTTCCAATTGCCCAGAGAATGGTTAAGAGTCAGTAACATGACTGTTGGTTTGGAGGAACATGTAGGCTAGACCAGGTAAAGGCAGTAGTTCCCTTCCCTAAAGGTAATGCTGTCCTTGGTTGAGACTAAGAGATACAATTTCAGTAGTGTTGGAGCGTAATTTTATGCAACTGATTTTACTGTGATGCCGCCTTTGCCCAGTACAAAAATGAGTGACATTTTTTCACTTGATGGTTCATTGTTCATGGATTGTGTGGTTGGGGGGGGGGGGAGAGGAATGGGGGGGGGGGGGGGAGAGGAATGGGGGGGGGGGGGGGGGGAGAGAGGAATGGGGGGGGGGGGGGCGGGAGAGAGAGGAATGGGGGGGGGGGGAGAGGAATGGGGGGGGGGGGGGAGAGGAATGGGGGGGGGGGGGGGGGGGGAATGGGGGAATGGCAAAAGCAGATACAACTTATCCTGATCTTTGAATATTCAGCTGTGAGTGCATGAGATGAATTTGGATGCCTGGAAATTCTTAGCTGAGTGAAATATTCCTTGTCATGAATGAATTTCTTCTGAAAGCAGTGTTTTGGCAATGATAATGATTGGACTTGAACCCTTTGCAAGAGCTTGTTTAATTGGCAGCAAAATTGGAGTTGGGAGATGGGTTGGCATATATGCTTTGTCGGGTTCCTTAGGGAAGTGACACAAAATTTGAGCTTAATTGAATTTTGACTATGAAGCCAGGGAAACCCTTGTATTCTGTGAAATATTTCACTTGAGAATAGTATGAAATGGGTGCTGCCATATTAGATGTGTTGGTAATCTGAATATGTGCAACTGTTTGTTAAACAGTTCACTTCAGTTGTAATATGCAAGCTTTTAAATTTATGTATGCATGCCCTTATACATAAAATGTCTGAGATGACACATGAATACCCTCTCTTTCTTAGGTTTATAAAGTACCTTTCACAATCATTGACCATCCTAAAGTGCTTTTGAATCAGTTACCCCTGTAATCGTGGAGTGAAGGCGATCAAGGAACTGTAAAACATTGCCAGGTACCCAGTTTTAGTGATGCTAGTTGAATATTGGAGGGCAACTTTTATGTTCACCTGAGAAGCAAGATGGGGCCTAGTTTTAAGCTTACGTTGGACAGATAGCATCCCTGGCATTTCAGAGTTCCCTTAGTCATGAACTTTAGTGTGAAATTAGACTGGTTATATTTGCTACTAGCTATTGATCATATTGAGATGTCTACTCATATTAATTTTTAATTGAATTACCTGAAGTTTAATCTAAACTAACACTGTGTAATTGACATCATGCTGAAAAAGTAGCAACTCCCAGTTTTGCAAGCCGAACAAGATTTTGTGCATTTGGCTTGTCCTGCTGTAGTTCCTGTAATGCTGCTGTTCCTACAATTTCATCAGGGTAAATTCCAAACTACTTTGCCATTCTATCAATCACATTTCAATCTTTTCCTGTCAAGTTATGTTGTGAATTGGTGGTAACAATGCTCTCCTTGGTTGTGAGGCTGAGAGATGCAATATAAGTAGTGTTGGAGAGTGTTTTCATGCATTCTGCAGCTGATATTTACTGCAGACGCCGTGCACCAGTAAGGGAGTCCAGTAGTAGGGAAGGCAAATAAGAAATATAGTTTCCTAGATTATGTCAATCTTCTGAGTGCGGTTGCTATTGTTTCCATCCAGGTGGCGGGTGAATAATCCAAAAATCTCTCTCCAGCCTTATTATTGATGGAAGGAGGTTAACTGATGACTCACTGGTTGTCGTGATGCCAACCTCTGCTTAGCCCTTTTAGCCAAGGTTTTGATGTGTCAACTTACTCATTTTATTTGTGACTACAAGGTGTTGATAGTCCACTAGATCAGACTAAAAGTGGTCAATGTTTTCAGTGTTTGAAACCTAATACTGTACTGCAGCAGCTGGGAGAGACTGTTTCATTGGAGGATCGACAACTGGATAGAAGAATTGGAATCCTTGACAAATAGTCGCATTCTTACTACCTGAAGATGATTGAAGAACAAATAAATAATATGGAGCAACTGCAAGACTGAACAGTTTATTTAGTTAACTGTCAGTCACTTAACTGCTCCAGTCTTATATGGTCTAAATATTTTTCTCCTTTATTGGCAATCTTGTGAATTGTCCTGTCGATGGAAGCTGAAACACTTTGCCAAGTGTTTTTAAATAACAATTTCTGATAGACTGAGCCAACCATTAATTTCTGGGCATCAGTATTAGTAATTATATTATGTAAAATGTAAATTTATTCTTGTAGATTAGATGCTTTTTATTGATTGTGGAGATGGATCTGGTCAGCTGTGTTTTATCATCCTTGCACCGACACAATATGCTTGCCTTAGAGGAAGTCAGCATTACTCTGTTTACCTAATCAATTTGAAAAAAAGATAACCTACATTACTTTGTAACAGCATGTCCTCTACTTTTAAAGGTGTAGATTGTCTAAATATTTGGGCCATGAGAGGACAAAACTGGCTATGAAAACCAAGTTTGGTTAATCTTACATTGAGGCTGAATCACAATTTTACTTTATTGCAGCTTTATTTTTAACATTAATTTCAGTAAGTGTGTATCTCTTTCACACATACATTGATAAATGGTAACCTGTTATAACTTTATTTGAGATGGTTCAATACCAAGGACGATAGGTTTTGAATGCTGTTTAATTGTACAAGTAGATATTGAACCATGTTTAGCTAGTGGCCTTCAAGCTTGAATTAAGATGACAGGTTTACATTTTGAAGAGAAAGTTTTAAAGAGAAATAAGATTACAAATGGTCAAAAAAACTTCTTGAAATGATCAAACATATTTCACTTGTAAATTTGAATATTACCTTTCACTATTTCAATTATCGGTAATCTGCAGGTTGAAGTATGATACATTCGATCAATACAGTATAAATTCTTTGTTTTAAAACTCAGGTGCTGAATAAGGAACACAAACTTGATGGGAGAGTTATTGATCCCAAGAAAGCCCAGGCTATGAAGGGTAAGGAACAAATTAAGAAGATCTTTGTTGGTGGTTTGGACCCTGATTGCCCGGAAGAAAAAGTGAGAGAATATTTTGGAACCTTTGGAGAGGTAAGACCTTGATTAAATTGAAGGCTTGTATACTATTTATGTATGCCAATTTATTTATGTTGTAAATAGGCTTATTTTTGAATGCTAATTAGTCTGAGGAGTCACATTAACATGATCTTGTTTACTTCTGTTGCATCAAGATTTAAAAGGCTTTTCTTATTGCACAGTTTTAGTCTAGTTCCACATTCATAATTGCCCAAATGATTTGTTTTGAAGTGCTGTTACTGTTTACCTGGGAACTAAGTGGGTAAATCTACTTTTAAAATGTCCATATTTCTCCATTTTGAATCTCATGTTTGCACATTCAGTTTGGTTGAAGTTTCTTCTCCCAGTGCTTTCAATGCTGTATCAAGCACAATCATTTTTTTTTCCTGTGGAAAATTAATTCGGAAGGTGTTATATTCGGAATTATGTATTTCCTGATTTCACTGAGGATCCTGATCCTTTTCTGAAAGGAGGGAAAAAGATATATTCAAGAGGTTTTGGAGCTTTTTAGATATGCTGATTAATTTCTGCTATTGACAATTTGTTTATGTGCAAAGGCAAGAAAGTTGTCTGTCTTGGAATTTAGGAACATTAGTACACATCCATAACTGAACAACATAATTAGGTTTGTTTATTTGCAGATTGAATCTATTGAACTCCCTATGGACACAAAGACCAACAAGAGAAGAGGATTCTGTTTTATCACATTCAAAGAGGATAATCCAGTGAAGACAATAATGGAAAAGAAATTCCATGATGTTGGAACAAGCAAGGTGGGATATGTTTTACTATTGTAGTGATTGTGTAGCAGATACTTGTACAATCCTGTTAGTCATTTCATGTAAAGAGCAAGCGAAGATTGTATGATTAGCTGCACAACTCCATTCACATTCTAACACGTTTTCATACAAGACCTGTATCTATAAAGCAATGCCAAACTTAAATGTTCTTTGTTTCTTCCTGAAGGTTGAAATCAAATTGGCCCAACCTAAAGAAGTATACCAACAGCAGCAGTGGGGAGGCCGAGGTGGTTTCACTGGAAGAGGAAGAGGTAGAGGAGGTATAATGTATTGTGATCTTCACCATGGGAAACTACCCCAGTACAACTCTGAGGTCATAACTCAGGGTTTCTATTATAGAGGCCCGATCCTTGAATTGTAGCAGATGTGACACTGGGTTTGTAGAAATAACCACTCACATGCATGTGTTCATTAAGTGGGTATGAAGACAATGCTAAATTCCTGGAGGTGACTTGAAGTGAAAAATCCAAAGAGTTAACTGAAGTCATGAGATAAAGTTAAGTTTTACACTTGAATTCACAAGTCTAGAATTCTGAAATTATTCCCACAAGTTCATTTTATAACACTGTATGTGTGTTGAAGTTGAACGTTGTGCTCACCAAGGAGATATTATTAATCAGTCTGAAATGGACCATAGTCCATTTAAGACATCCATATTCATTATTGAGCATTCCTAACTGGTGTGCCACAAGTTCCTGAGAATAAGATGTTTATTCTTGGTTCCATTCTTGTTCCTTGAATCCAATCTTCTGACTTTACTTGCATGAGTTTAACATTTTCCATTTCATTGTGGAATCTGAGATTATTAATCTCTAGTTTGACAGATGAATGCACCAGATGGTAAAATAAAACTGAACCATGTTTTCCCAAGTTGTGTGCATGTGCCAATGTTCTACGCACGGTGATTGGCATTGGCAAGCCCGTCACGGCATTAACAGCTCTTTCCAGAAATTGTTACAATGCACAGTCCTTGGAGACTCATGCAGCTAGAAAGAAAATTGGAGGAAATGTTGCCGTGGAGTGCATGTTCTCAATTTGTTCTTGTATTCTGTCTGGGACAGTGGACATGATTGCCATCCCCTGCTAAGTCAGACTACTGGTCTGTGTTCACCCTTGTTAACTGTAGTCTGTTGGGAAGAAAGACGCTGATGTGGGAGAAAAGCTTGTGGTTAAAAGCACTTCACTGTGTCTTTAGACAGCCCCATATTCTGACTTTCAATTAGTCATAATGCAGGCAAGGGTTTCTTACATTGAAAATATTATGTATGACTGGATGAATGGAATTTTGTTAGTGATTCAGAGGAATGTGAGGAAAACTGTTAGCTAATCAGTTATGTCTCAGGGTCTCTTATGAGACCCTAACATGTGGATAGATCCTCTGGCTGTCTATTAAGGCTATGAGATTTCTGACAGACAACATGGACCTACCTCAGTTTCTATTTATACTATTTGCCAAAATTCTGAGAAGGGCCCAAATCTGCAGTCGCCTTCCATGAGGTAGAATATGACTGTTTCAGCCAAACTAATTCTTTCTTTTCTTCCTTTCCCTGGGATTATTCATTTATCTAACTCAGTTATGGCTAAGATTGAGATAAGTGGATCCCTCAAAAATTTGTCTTGCTCACCCTGCAATTCTGAAGAGAACTACTTCATCTGATTTCTTCTAGTTTATTTTTGCATATTAAAGAATATGTGCTAGGTTAAGCCATTTGGCTCCACCATTCAATAGGTTTATGGCTGAACTACCACAATTCTACCACCTCATGTTATCACATATTCCTTCCTTCAGTTTGTTTTCAAAAATCTATTGATTGTTATTTTGAAAATATTCAACAGAGTATTCCCCTCGGATAGGGAATTCCAAAAAGACACAACCCTTTCTGAGTGAAGAAAATTATTTTTGTCCTTGTCCTAAATGGTCCTTTATCCTAAGACTGTGACACCATATTTTGAACTCCCCAGCAAGGGGAAAACATCCTATCAACATTGATCCTATCTGGGCCTTCAGGAAGTTTAAATGAAGCAAAGTTAATGTCAGAGGTTATAACTATGAACAGTTTTGAATTGCTGACTGTTTGTGTTTGCCATTTCTAGGACAAAGCCAGACGTGGAGTCAAAGCTACAACAGTAACTATTGGAACCCAAGTTATGGAAATTATAACTATGGCTATAACCAGAATTATGGTGGATATAGTGGCTATGACTACCCAGCATACAACTATGGCTATTATGGTTATGGACAGGGATATGGTGATTATAACAGTAAGTTTCATAGATCAGGAGTTGCTTGACAAAAATCCAGTAAGTAGTCCCTTGGTCTGTCAATTTGTTGAGTTGTTGATGTCAGCTAATCCATAGTGGCAATTTATTTGCCAAGAAAGGAGAGACAAAGTGGAGAGCGGCTGGTGTGAGTGATATCAACAGATTTCATTTTGGTAGTGGGTCACAGATCAAACTATAGTATGTATATGGTTCCAAGGAACTTTGAAAAGGAAATGTTTGCCTTTTTTTTTGAAATGAAAGTAAGTTTGTAGTTTTGCCCAAATCTGTGCTTGAACCTTCGTGACCTGATTGTCAGTTGCTGAACCAAATAAACCAAGGATGGCTATTATACACCATTTAATTCATTTCCACTTGGACAGTGTTTTTTTTAAAGAAGACTTCCATTTCAGTATCACCGTTCACATTCTTGGCACATCTCGAAGAGCTTTACAGTTATTTTTGCAGTGCACCCACTAACATCAACAAACTTGATCATAATTAAGTCCCTCCGACAGCAGTAGTGATCAGAGTATTGATTTTCAGTGTTGGTTGAGGCACATATATTGGGCCAAGGTATCATGGAATACCTGCTCTTTCAGTAGGATCTTGATCACCCACAGCAAATGGAACCTATGTCAAAGGTGCCCTCTTTCAGATGAGACTGAGGTATTCCCACAGTACTGCACAGGATCGTTGGCTTAAATTTCTTGCTCAAGTCCCTTGGAGTGGAACTTGGACTTATAGCCTGATTCAAAGACGAGGGATACCAGTGATCATAGTCTATGTTGGATTTGGCCTAAAACACTGCAGGAGAATCCAATAAAGCATATTGCAAGGGCTTTTACTCCTAGTATACCTCAAGAGACATTGGATGAGAACACAATCAGGATTGACTGCAAAGCTGCAGGCCATCAATTGTTTGCCAAGGTGTTGCTCACGTAGCTGAGGTGGGGTGTCTGAAGAATCAAAACAACAAGATGATACTGTCTCTGGGAGGAGGAGTAATAAATTGTCCTTGCTTTTGGACATTATGTCCTGGAAAATTTATACTATTCCAGGAATCCCCTCTAGTTAGCTTGTTAATACATGTAACATGATGCGATCCCTCATTTCTGAGTGATCTCCATTGAGAAACTTTGGAATCTTCTTTAAAGCTTCCTCAAAACCCTAAACAACTGAATCAATGACTTTTAAAGTTTGTGTGTCAGAAAAGAATTGCACCAAATGTGGACATCAGTGGATGCCAATAATAATGATAAGCTTTTCACTGTTGCTCAAAATTGTCTGTGTTACATCTTGGGCACCAGTTTAATATGAGTGTCTAGTTAATTGGATCTTTAGCCTGAGAAGATATCTTGTATATAGCCATGGCAGTTGAGCACTACAACACAAACTCTTGGCTACAGTTCTGCTCAAACTGCTAATCTGCCATACAAAATAACAGATCAGAGTGAATGTTGTTTGGAAAAATATCTAAAAACGGAGTTCAAAGAAATGGGAATGTCTGCTGCCAGCATTGCACTGCTGTTCAAATAGGTTATTTCAATTTGAATTGAACTGGTAGGCATTCTGAACTTTAGAACAAAGGAACATCTCTTCCTTCTTTGCATAAACTCATCACATTTAAAAGAAAGGCTTACTGGTTTGATTTAAATAAGTTAGCATTTTGCAATACAGCCATGCCACTGTGATCACAAGAATTTCTCTTGAGATTATTGACATCATGAATTGAATGTAGGCCTAATTTATAAATGTTGAGATAAAGTTGTGACTTATTGCATGTATCTTAACATTAAGGATTAGTGAATAAACTTGCATGCTATTCTAACCATACCCAATGCCAACTAAGTACCTCTACCGTCTGGTTTCTGTTATTTAAGCATACATAGCAATGTCTTATAAACTATGATGGGGTAGATGGCTGTTTATGCTTATTGGTGTTGGCTGTGTGGTTAAGGAAAAAATGTTGCCCAGAGCGCTTAGCTCTTCTGAATAACACCATGCAAATTTCTAGATACATCACAGTAGGCAGATAAGACCTCTGCATTGCACCTCATTTTGAAGATGGCACCTGGACACTGCAGACTACTTCTGCATTGTAAGCATCAAACTAGATTTGTGTTCACATCCGAGAAGGTGCTTGGGACCCACGGCCCCCCCGACAGAAGAGGTACGAGTGAACACGGTTGAGCCACACTGATACCTGATAAGGTGTTGGATGAACAGAAGTTTACTTCAAAAGGTAGTCAACAATTTGAGAGTTGACAAATCCTTTTCTTCAACTAATTTTGCTTTCAGGTCAACCAGGCACCTATGGTAAAGCTCCTAGGAGAGGAGGAGGAGGAAGTGGCCAAACTCAGTATAGGCCTTACTAGATGACTTGGCCTTTCCGAAGCTCTCCATGAACAAGGTAAAGCCTATGTTTCGCAGATACTTGAGGAAAACGTATATTTGTAATTGAAAAGCTAGTTCAACGCTGCTTGGTTTTAAAATTGTTCATAAAATTGCCCTTGCATTCCATTTACTCTTTTGAAGGCAGCAGCATTTTTAGTATGTACAGTATAGGCAAAAAGAAACACCCTGACCACAAATTTACCTGAAACCTTTTGTCAAGTTCTGATCTGTTGTGAAAACTTTTTTTTAGCGATCAATTGGAGGTCAGTTGCTTTAGTAAAATTGTTACACTCCCATTCACTTTTCATGAGAATGTCTTGTCCTTAAAAGTGTATGTGTTGCTGTTCTACCGTGAAAATGCCACTCACTATCCTGACCTGGAAATATATCACGATTCCCCTTCAGTGGGACTGGGTGAAAATCCTGAAACTTCTTCCCTTATGGCATTTTGGGTGGCCCTATAGCAAATGGACTGCAGTGGTTCAAGAAGGCAGCTCACCACCTCTACCTCAAGGGGCAATTACACATGGGTCACAAATGCTGGGCAGCAAGCGAATCCCACTTCCCTTGTGTGTAAAAAAAGACTTTTTAAAAATGGCCTTCATTGCTTGGCTGGAGTGATGAGGATGATCTTTTTGGTAGGCTTTAGAGTTGTTTTTGTAAGGTGCAATAAAGTTGAACCCTCGGTTGCGAAAAGGTTGAATCCCCCACCTTTTACATTTTTGAATTGGCAAATCATGGGATTCTGGCTGCTTTGGACTTGAGTTTTTTTTATATAAAGAAACGCTTTAACCTTTTTGATTTTTCTAATTTGACTGAATCTTTGTGATGATGATCAGACAAATTTCTAAATGCACTTGGGGCAGTGGAGAGTTTTGCAAGGATTACAGCCAATATGAGTTGGGAGGGCATGACAAAAAGGGAGAGGCATGAGGGACTGGAAACTTAGTCTCTTTCATTGAACAGCAGACTTATTGGCACCCCAGATGACATTTAAAAATTGATAGCATGCTTCATTTTGAATTGTCCATTGTCTGTGGAACATAAGTTTTCCTTGATAGTAATCATATTATGGGTATGTAAAGAAGTCCTGCATGAAAATCAAAGCTGTATTGTGAACTTCTGAAATAGGTAATGATTATCAGATTCTAATAATAATAATAAAGCCATTCAGAACTTTGGCAGAATTTAACTGGTATGTGTCACCTTAACTGTTTGCTTCCAGATTGAACTAGCTCTTTAAACTGTGTTTTGTAATCTAGATTTTTAAATCAGTTATAATTTTATGGTGCAATTATATTGCATTATTCTAAGTATTAAATATGGGTTTAACGTTTTTATTCTCCCATTTAACTCTTTCTTTTGAGCTTTACATAAATATGTACAGCAGTAAATAGTGTAAGGATAACCTAGACCTATTTGAACACTTAATGAGTAAAAGATCTCAGGTAATGTACCATAATGGGTTTTAAGAATATCAGAGCAACAGCCTGATACGAATTCTACCAGTCTAATTCTGACTTGTACCGTTATGTTTGTACCTGCCAGTGGGAGCTTCATTGCAGGCCATGTCACCATGACCACACGATTCGCACAAGCCTGCACATTGTGGACAGAATTCGAGATGCCCTGTGGTATGGTCTCTTCCAACCTTCTGTCTCACCATAAAGATTAAAGACAGTTTAAAAAAAACTCTAATTATACACTTTCATTCACGCAGACATTGTTTTTCCTTTTTTAAAAATAAAATTATGTAGCAATATTTTCTTTACAGGCTCAAGTTAAGTGGTAATATAGCCATGACCTCCTGTTTCTTCAATGGATAAAGCCGTTCTTACACATTGTGCTTTCTATTAATAGTGTGTAATTTGATAATGTACTACCAATTGCTAAATAATGCTTGCTTTTTTCTTTCTATAGCACAGTAGTGATGAGTGACTCATGTCTGTAATGTTAATGGACTTGTATATTACAGCATCTGCCGTGTGTGATATATAGTTTATGTATTGTAAATGCAGTTGGCTTAACAACTGAAGGCTGGGCCCAAGAGCATGGAGGACTTGGATAATTCCTTGAAGATACTACTAACCAAAAAAAAAATATAGTTTTGCTCATCAAATCTGCTAAACACATATTGATAAATAGAGAAAACATGTCTCGGCCAGCCCAGTACTTCACACAGTTAGTGTGTGCTCTTTTATTTAAATAGAAACTGAGATAGAAGTTTAACCTTGCTATGTTGTTCCTTCTGTTTTCCAGGTGGCAGCAACTATTATAACAAGAGGGAATGGACATCTTTTGAAATCCTTTAAGAAGTGAAGAAACCTGTCACAAATTTTGTTTTGCATTATGGGCAGTGTTGGATCTGGTGGACTTTTTTGCGTTTCCTTTGTAATTTTTAAATGCAAGTAATATTTGATGACTGTGACATTTTTTTGTAAAGGAGAAAAAGTTGTTGTGTGAAGTTTTTAAACTAATATAATGTACCACCATTTAGTTTTACTGCTGGTGAGCACATCGTGGATCAGTGTGGCAGATGTAAGGGGAAAATGTTTTTTTTGGTGTATGAGCTCTGTGAAATATTTCCATTTGTAACTCCTCCTGCGTGATTAAATAAAAACCTTTGTACGTGTTCATGGCATCTCTATTATTTTAACATTCCTCCCCTCTCCATCATTAAAATTTATATTACAACAGTACCTGTGAATGAGCTACAGTTTAAATGTATGGAATATGTGATCAATGAATGAGATAGGATACTCTTTAAATATGGTCACCGTGATCCATTTGTAGTTGCATCCAACAAATCACACTATAAGCATAAAGCACTTGTTTTGTATGTGAAATTATCAAAAGAAGTAATGTGTAGTAATGGTAGGGTCTTTGGAATCCAATATGCAGTGATTTTATGGTATCCACTGTAACTAAATGCTTTGTGTGTTCACTGAAATTAAGATAAATTGTGACTGAGTTTGCATTATAATATTCTACATTTTAAAAATGTTCTGTACAGTTGGGCTGTATTACCTGATGGGAGACATTTGACGTAAATTTCTTTGGCAGCAGAATGGGTCAAAGCTCGTTACATTGGATTTTATCCCAAGGACAATTTGTCCCAAATACACCAATGAACGTTATTGACATTCATTTGGATGTGAGTTCAAGAATAATGATCTGTGTCCATATGAGTGTGGTGGTTCACCTCTGTGGCATTGGTTACAGATAAAACCTTAATTATGTTTAGTGGCATCAAGGAGATTTTCACAGCCAGCTGGCACATTTGGAGTTCAACAAGTTCTCTCCTGTCTTGAGCTGAATTTTCTCACTTAAGTTAAATGTTTTACTATGGTGGCGTTACTTTGTGATTACTACAGTGGCATCAATTTGCACTCCATATGGTAGTGAGGTTTAATTCTAGAATTTTACGATGGCTATGAGGCTTATCACGGGGGGAGAAAAGATAAACTGTTTTTGAAAGTTTGCACCTGCATAAATTTAAAGTATGTTGCTTTATAATCAGGCTTACTTGTGTAGCATAAACATTTATTTGCCTGTGGTAAAAACAATGACTGCAGATGCTGAAAACCAAATACTGGATTAGTGGTGCTGGAAGAGCACAGCAGTTCAGGCAGCATCCAATGAGCAGCGCAATCAACGTTTCGGGCAAAAGCCCTTCATCAGGAAGGGCTTTTGCCCGAAACGTTGATTTCGCTGCTCGTTGGATGCTGCCTGAACTGCTGTGCTCTTCCAGCACCACTAATCCAGTATTTATTTGCCTGTGGTGACTGCTCATCAGGAAAAATTCCAGTCTTGTTGTAGTTTGCTGTTCTTAACCACTGCTGCAGGTTGCAGCAATTCAAGTCAAGATTAGAGCGGTGCTGGAAAAGCACAGCAGGTCAGGCAGCGTCCCACGAGCAGGAAAATTGACGTTTTGGGCAAAAGCTGTTCAGCAGGAAGGGCTTTAATTGCAATGGATACCAGAAGGTCACTGCATATTGGATTGCAATGACCCTGCCATTACTACACATTACTTCTTTTGATTTCATATACAAAGCAAGTACTTTACACTTAGTGATTTGTTGGATGCAACTGCAAATGTATCATGGTGACCATATTTAAAGAGTTAACCTATCTCCTTCACTAATCTCACATGTTGAAGGGCTTTTGCTCGAAACGCCGATTTTCCTGCTCCTTGGATGCTGCTTGACCTGTGATATTTCCAGCGCTACTTTAATCTCCAGCATCAGTAGTGCCCACTTTCGCCCACAGCAATTCAAGTGCCATTCTGAGCTTTTGTTTTAATGCATTGGTGACAATATTTCAGCCAGTGAGCACCAGAAACCCTGCTGTACCAACATTTCACAACCACCCTCTTGTTTGATCATTTCGACCCCAATGTGTGGGGCAAGGTGCACAGCAACGTGTGTCTGATGGGCTGAATGGACTCAGGACCCTCACCACCTACAACAGTCCACTGGGGGGGCGGGGCAATAGGATATCACGTGATTGACTGGGACTGGTGGCGCATGCGCGAACTTGGCTTGTTCTGATTGGTGGAGGGGGAAGCCGAGGGTCACGTGACGGTCTTGGGGGTTGGGGTGGACGGAGGAAGATGGCGGCGGCGATGGCGGTGGAGGATGAGCTGAGACAGCAGGAGAGTGGCGAGGAGGTGGAGCGGCAGACGGCAGCACCAGCGCCGTGTGCCCCGGGAACGCCCGTGGCGGTGGGCGCCGGCGACCAGGAACAGGTGGAGGGCGTCGGAGGAGGGAGGCGGACAGGTGAGAGAGGGGAGCGAGCATCGTCACCGGCACTGACCCCCCCCCTCCCCCCCCGTCTCAGACACTGACCCCCCCCCTCCCCCCCCGTCTCAGACACTGACCCCCCCCCTCCCCCCCCCGTCTCAGACACTGACCCCCCCCCTCCCCCCCCGTCTCAGACACTGACCCCCCCCCTCCCCCCCCCGTCTCAGACACTGACCCCCCCCTCCCCCCCCGTCTCAGACACTGACCCCCCCCCCCTCCCCCCCCGTCTCAGACACTGACCCCCCCCCTCCCCCCCCGTCTCAGACACTGAGCCCCCCCCTCCCCCCCCGTCTCAGACACTGACCCCCCCCCTCCCCGACACTGACCCCCCCCCTCCCCCCCCGTCTCAGACACTGACCCCCCCCCTCCCCCCCCGTCTCAGACACTGACCCCCCCCCTCCCCCCCCGTCACAGACACTGACCCCCCCCCCGTCTCAGACACTGACCCCCCCCCCCTCCCCCCCCGTCTCAGACACTGACCCCCCCCCCCTCCCCCCCCGTCTCAGACACTGACCCCCCCCTCCCCCCCCCACGGACACTGACCCCCCCCCCTCCCCGACACTGACCCCCCCCCTCCCCCCCCGTCTCAGACACTGACCCCCCCCCTCCCCCCCCGTCTCAGACACTGACCCCCCCCCTCCCCCCCCGTCTCAGACACTGACCCCCCCCCCCTCCCCCCCCGTCTCAGACACTGACCCCCCCCCCCTCCCCCCCCGTCTCAGACACTGACCCCCCCCCCCCTCCCCCCCCGTCTCAGACACTGACCCCCCCCTCCCCCCCCCACGGACACTGACCCCCCCCCCCCCCCCCCCCGACACTGACCCCCCCCCCCTCCCCCCGACACTGACCCCCCCCCCCCCCCCCCCCCCGTCTCAGACACTGACCCCCCCCCCTCCCCCCCGGACACTGACCCCCCCCCGGACACTGACCCCCCCCCCCCCCCCCCCCCCCCCCCCGACACTGACCCCCCCCCCCCCCCGGACACTGACCCCCCCCCCCCCCCCCTCCCCCCCGGACACTGACCCCCCCCCTTCCCCCGGACACTGACCCCCCCCCCCCGGACACTGACCCCCCCCCCCCCCCCCCCCCCCCCCGAACACTGACCCCCCCGTCTCAGACACTGACCCCCCCCCCCCCCCCTCCCCGGACACTGACCCCCCCCGTCTCAGACACTGACCCCCCCCCCCTCCCCGGACACTGACCCCCCCGTCTCAGACACTGACCCCCCCCTCCCCCCCCGGACACTGACCCCCCCCCCCCCCTCCCCCCCGGACACTGACCCCTCCCCCCGACACTGACCCCCCCCCCCCCCCCCCCCCGACACTGACCCCCCCCCCCTCCCCCGACACTGACCCCCCCCCCCCCCCCCCCCCCCCGGACACTGACCCCCCCGTCTCAGACACTGACCCCACCACCCCCCCCCTCCCCGGACACTGACCCCACCCCCCCCCCCTCCCCGGACACTGACCCCCCCGTCTCAGACACTGACCCCCCCCTCCCCCCCCGGACACTGACCCCTCCCCCCGACACTGACCCCCCCCCCCCCCCCGACACTGACCCCCTCCCCCGACACTGACCCCCCCCCCCCCCGGACACTGACCCCCCCCCCCCCCCCGACACTGACCCCCCCGTCTCAGACACTGACCCCCCCCCCGACACTGACCCCCCCGTCTCAGACACTGACCCCCCCCCCCCCGACACTGACCCCCCGACACTGACCCCCCCCCCCCGACACTGACCCCCCCCCGACACTGACCCCCTCTCCCCCCCGACACTGACCCCCTCTCCCCCCCGACACTGACCCCCTCTCCCCCCCCGACACTGACCCCCTCTCCCCCCCCGACACTGACCCCCTCTCCCCCCCCGACACTGACCCCCTCTCCCCCCCCGACACTGACCCCCTCTCCCCCCCCGACACTGACCCCCTCTCCCCCCCCGACACTGACCCCCTCTCCCCCCCCGACACTGACCCCCTCTCCCCCCCCGACACTGACCCCCTCTCCCCCCCCCGGACACTGACACCCCCCCCCCCCCCCCCCCCCGACACTGACCCCCTCTCCCCCCCCGACACTGACCCCCTCTCCCCCCCCGACACTGACCCCCCCTTTCCCCCCCGACACTGACCCCCTCTCTCCCCCCCCGACACTGACCCCCTCTCTCCCCCCCGACACTGACCCCCTCTCCCCCCCCAGACACTGACCCCCTCTCCCCCCCCCGACAATGACCCCCTCTCCCCCCCCAACACTGACACCCTCTCCCCCCCCCCCGACACTGACCCCCTCTCCCCCCCCCGACACTGACACCCTCTCCCCCCCCGACACTGACACCCTCTCCCCCCCCGACACTGACCCCCTCTCCCCCCCCGACACTGACCCCCTCTCTCCCCCCCCGACACTGACCCCCTCTCTCCCCCCCCGACACTGACCCCCTCTCTCCCCCCCCGACACTGACCCCCTCTCCCCCCCCCGACACTGACCCCCTCTCCCCCCCCCGACACTGACCCCCTCTCCCCCCCCCGACACTGACCCCCTCTCCCCCCCCGACACTGACCCCCTTCCCCCCCCCCCCGACACTGACCCCCTTCCCCCCCCACCCGACACTGACCCCCTTCCCCCCCCCCGACACTGACCCCCTTCCCCCCCCACCCGACACTGACCCCCTTCCCCCCCCCCACCCGACACTGACCCCCTTCCCTCCCCACCCGACACTGACCCCCTTCCCCCCCCACCCGACACTGACCCCCTTCCCCCCCCACCCGACACTGACCCCCTTCCCCCCCCACCCGACACTGACCCCCTTACCCCCCCACCCGACACTGACCCCCTTACCCCCCCCACCCGCCACTGAACCCCCCCTCCCCGCCACTGAACCCCCCCTCCCCTACCCCCAGACACTGAACCCCCCTCCCCTACCCCCAGACACTGAACCCCCCCTCCCCTACCCCCAGACACTGAACCCCCCCTCCCCTACCCCCAGACACTGAACCCTCCCCCCCCCCCCCCCGGATATTTTCCATGTGTTAATACTCGTTACCTGAGGAGCTGTGTGTGGTCTTGAATGTTGTGTAGTTATCTGTGAATATCTCCACTTAACATAGAAACAGGGAAGATAAGAGCATGAGTGGGCATTTGACACCTCTAACCTGCTCTGCCAGTCAATATGGTCGTGACTGGTTATTGAGCTCAAAACCCTGCACCTTGCACTCCTAGTGCCCCCAAAATTCCCCCGACTCCTTTAGTCACAGGAGCTATATCTACCTCCTCCTTGAAAGCACGATGTTTTGAGCTCAACCACCAGCTTGCCACTCTCTGGGTTAAGAAATTTGTCGTCATCTTGGATCGCGGATCTCTCATCCTTAAATGATGACCCCGATCTGGTCTCCCTCACCACAGGGAACATTCTTCCTGCATCTAACCTGCCTAGATCTTATAGATTTCTATGAGATGCCACCTCACTCTTTTAAGCTCCAGTGTATATAATCCTCACTGACTGAGTCTCTCTTCATATCTCAGTCTTGCCATCCCAGGAATCAATTTGCTGCATTCCCTCTATAGCAAGAATATCCTTCCCTAGTAAAGGAGACCTAAACTGCGCACGCTATTCGAGGTGTGGCCTCACCAATGCCCTGTATAATTGAAGTAAAGTATCCTCATCCTGTACCCAAATCCTCTTTGCTATGAATGGCAACATACAGTTTATTTCTTTTACTGCCAGCTGCATGCTTTCTTTCGGTGACTGGTGCGCAAGGGTACCCAGGTCTCACTCAACGTTCCTCTGTCTCACTTTACAGCCATTCAGATAATAACATCGACCCAAAATGTTAACTCTGTTTCTCTCTCCCTGCAAATGCTGCTAGACTTGCTGAGCTTTTCCAGCACTTTTGGTTTTTGTTTCTATTTGATAGCATCCACACTTTTTTCAATTTTTGAGATAGAATGGATACTTCTCTGGGATTTCGCCTGTGGTAAACATAGTATTGAAACCATTCTTTCTTTATTATGTAATAAAGCTCTGTATTAAACTTGCATTCTATTGTTTAAAAAGATCTACAGTCTCCTGAATGTTTTTGCTACTAGCTACCATATTAACCAACTACATAAGTTATATATATATAATCTATCACGACAGGTTTATTTTGACCTCTGATTTGTCCTGGTCATACAGCATGGAAGCAGACTGTGTGGTCCAACTTGTAAATGCCCACCATGTTCCCAAAGTAAACTGGTTCCACTTGCCTGTGATTGGGAAATGTTTGGAGGAATATGGGCCATTCAGGTATCTATCTAAATTTAAGACCATAAGACATAGGAGTGGAAGTAAGGCCATTTGTCCCTTCGAGTCCACTCCGCCATTTAATGGGCATTGTAAGTAGAATGAAATGCTGATGGGCATTTCAACTCTATTTACCCGCACACGCCCATCTTTTAAATGTTTTTAGATGTTGTAACTGTACCTACACCCACATTCCTCTGGCAGTTCATTCCAAACATTAACCACTCTGTGTTTAAAACAAAAGTTGTCTATTGTGTCCTCTTTAAAACTTTCTCCTCTTGCCTTAAAAATATGCCCCCTACTTTTGAACTCCCCCACCGGAGGGAAAAAAATTCTTGATTTTCACCTTATCTATACCCCCTCATGATTTTATAAACTTCAACCCCCTCTACTCCAGTGAAAAAAGTCCCAGTCCAATTTTATAACTCAAACCTTCCATTCCCAGTAGCAACCAGGCAAATCTTTTCTGAACCCTCTCCAATTTAATAACATCCTTCGTATAGCAGGTAACCAGAACTGCACACAGTATTCCAGAAGAGGCCTCACCCAACATCCTATCCAACCTCGATATGACATCACAACTCTTATGCTCAAAGGTCTGAGCAATGAAGGCAAGCATGCTAAACACCTTCTAAACCACCCTGACTACTTGTGATGCAAATTTCAAAAACTTATGCACCTGAACCCCTAAGTCTCTGTTCTTCCACACTATCCAGGGCCCTACTTATAATTGTATAAGTCCTGCCCTTTGTTTTACCAAAATGCAATACCTTGCATTTAACCATCATAATCGTGATGTGTTGGGCATTTTTACTTAAAAATAAACGTAGCCATTGCTCCACTTTGAATTTGTTAAATGTATGGAAACAAAAGTTATATAGCAATATGCTGAAAAGTTTTTAATTAGACTTGATTAGAATACTGGCTATGGATCTTTCGCCCTTCTTTGTGGCTCATTTCCCCACTTAATTGAAGAACTACTAGATTAACCATCAATGTTGTCACAATTCTGTTCTGTTAATAGATGATTTTGGAATAGAGACAGCAGAGGAAGCCACAGAACCTTCAGAACCAGACATCAATGAACTCTGCAAGGACATGTTTACCAAGATGTCTCTCTACTTACAAGGAGAACTCACAGGTGAGTTTGATATTGTTGCTTGTGGAGCAATTAAACTGTCAGCCAATCAATTCAGTAATGGGAGCAAGAATGCATCTTTTCTCATCCTACAATTATTGTCTCTCTCAGGCTGTTAGAAGATATTAGGCAAAGATTCTGTCACGGTTCATTGTGACTGCACTCTGAAATGGCCAAGCAAGCCACTCAGTTGAAATGCAGTTGAGAATGGCCTTGACAGAGCACCCACATTTCCTGAAAGAACGTAGTAAAGCAGTGCTATAGTTGATAATATGAACAGTGAGCTCAAATAGGCTGTAGGACCAAATAGGAACACATTTTATACCTTCCTGATTTATGTGGTACAGTTTGAAGTCAGCCAGTGCTCATATCCCTTTTTATTTAAGCAGCTGTAACCTTGCAACTCTTGCTGTTTTAAATAGACTGACAGCTGAGTTATACATTACAAACAGAATTCAACGCTGATTTATAGATGCCTCTTAACCTCTTTCTGTCATAGCTACCTGTGAAGATTACAAACTCTTGGAGAACATGAACAAACTGACTGGCCTTAAATACCTAGAGATGAAGGAAATTGCTCTTAATATTAACCGCAACCTCAAAGATCTCAATCAGAAATGTGAGTATTTTGGCATTTCAGTTTTCAACAGAGTAGTTGCTCATGGGTAAATTGGTACTTGATGATACGGTTTAATTGCTAACCCCATTTGTTTCCAAGCTCTGGTTTCTTTTTTCTCAGCCAGCCTCGAGCTTCTTCCCTAACAGCATTATGAATATCCCTGTGTCCCAAAGTGGAGTGGTTCAAAAAGACAACTCACCATCGAATCTTCAAGGGCAGTTAGAAAAGGGTAATAAATGCTATCCTGTCAGTGAAGTCCACGTCCTCTGAATGATTAGGATAAAAAGAAAATGGAGGCTAATTTTTAAGACCTGTTTGATGTCTCATTGCCGGTATTGTCCAAATGATACTGAGATTTATTAACGTCCAGGATTGACTGGATCTCTTCAAATGCAGTTGATGCTAGATGCAGCATTTGGAATGATGGGACATTAGAAATGTAGGGGTCTCCATGCACAGAGTAACTTGAGATAAGTGAGGTTCCCAGGGTTGCCAATCTTGAGCATTGAATTTCTTTGCCTCTGAATTAATTAATGCTTTAGATGACTTGTAAATATCCAGTGAAGGTAGAAAAACGTGCACACTTGGTGATATGCCTTGCCAGTAATGTGCATAGTGGTGGCCAAATAATCACAATAAATAAGCAAACGGGATGGAATGAGGTACTGGCAGGGATACTGCGTATGCACATTTTGTACATGTGCTCTGAAAATACTCAGTTCATCAGTAGACAATCTCTTGAAAATTATTGCAACTGCATTATCTTGAAGATAAGTTTTAGGTGGAATTGGATAATCACATTTGATATTAATGGTTTCCAAATATAATTATAACTAATGTTGTACTTTTGTTTTGCATTAAATGGTTTATTTTCTTTTATGTGTGGTTGTCTTCAGACAAGACCACTCCTTAATATCTTTAAGGTGATGGTCAGCCATCTCATTTGACTGCTTCTGCATGCTGTGCTCTGTCTAAACACCTTATGATCTGTATGTCTTTGTATGTTATGATCTGCCTGTAGTGTTCGCAAAACAAAACTTCACTGTACTGTGGTGCACGTGACAACAATAAATCAAATCAGTGCAGTCCATCTGGTGTAGATACTCCAGTGCTGTTGGGAATGGAATTCTTGGAAATTTATACAGCAATAAAGAAGGAACTGTTGTGAGTTGAAGGCGACTTGCCAATCGTAGTGTCCTGTGCGTCTACTGGCCTTGACTACTTGATGGTAGAGGTTGCAGGTTTGTCAGAGGCTGTTAGAGGAGCCTTGTTGAGTTACTGCAGTGTGTCTTGTAAATGCTGGACTGCAACTGTTGTGTTTTGGCAGTGAAGGATAGAATAGAAATTCATTATCATGTACTTTTACATAAAAGATAGAGTGAAAGGTTTTATAAAAGGGTTTTTATAAATAACGTTAAGGACAAAAGGGTTACTAGGGAGAAAATAGGGCCCCTCAAAGATCAGCGAGGCGGCCTTTGTGTGGAGCTGCAGAAAATGGGGGAGATACTAAACAAGTATTTTGCATCAGCATTCACTGTGGAAAAGGATATGGAAGATATAGACTGTAGGGAAATAGATGGTGACACCTTGCAAAATGTCCAAATTACTGAGGAGGTGGTGCTGGATGTCTTAAAAGACATAAAGGTTGATAAATCCCCAGGACCTGATCAGGTGTCCCTGATAACTTTGTGGGAAGCTAGGGAAGTGATTGCTGGGCCTCTTGCTGAGATATTTGTATCATCGATAGTCACAGGTGAGGTGCCGAAAGAATGGAGGTTGGCTAACGTGGTGCCACTGTTTAAGAAGGTAAGGACAAGCCAGGGAACTATAGACCGGTGAGCCTGTCGGAGGTGGGCAAGTTGTTGAAAGGAATCCTGAGGGACAGGATGTACGTGTATTTGGAAAGGCAAGGACTGATTAGGGATAGTCAACATGGCTTTGTGCATGGGAAATCATGTTTCATAAACTTGATTGAGTTGTTTGAGGAAGTAGCAAAGAGGATTGATGAGGTTAGAGTGGTAGATGTGATCTGTATGGACTTCAGTAAGGCCTTTGACATGGTTCCCCATGAGAGACTGATTAGCATGGTTAGATCTCATGGAATACAGGGAGAACTAGCCATTTGATACAGAACTGGCTCAAAGGTATATGACAGAGGGTGGTGGTGGAGGGTAGTTTTTCAGACTGGAGGCCTGTGACCAGTGGAGTGCCACAAAGATTGGTGCTGGGCCCTTTAATTTTTGTCATCCACATAAATAATTTGGATGCGAGCATAAGAGGTACAGTTAGTAAGTTTGCAGATGACACCAAAACTGGAAGTGTAGTGGACAATGAAGAGGGTTACCTCAGATTACAACAGGATCTTGACCAGATGGGCCAATGGGCAGAGAAGTGGCAAATGGAGTTTAATTTAGATAAATGCGAAGTTCTGCATTTTGGGAAAGCAAATCTTAGCAGGACTTCTACACTTAATGATAATGTCCTTGAGAGTGTTGCTGAACAAAGAGACCTTGGAGTGCAGGTTCATAGCTGCTTGAAAGTGGTGTCGCAGGTAGATAGGATAGTGAAGAAGGCGTTGTAATGCTTTTGTTTATTGGTCAGAGTATTGAGTACAGGAGTTCAGGGGTCATGTTGCAGCTGTACAGGACATTGGTTAGGTCACTGTTGGAATTTTGGGTAAAAGCAATGACTGCAGATGCTGGAAACCAGATTCTGGATTAGTGGTGCCAGAAGAGCACAGCAGCTCAGGCACCATCCAAGGAGCAGTAAAATCGACATTTCGGGCAAAAGCCCTTCATCAGGAATAAAGGCAGAGAGCGTGAAGTGTGGAGAGATAAGCTAGAGGAGGGTGGGGTGGGGAGAAAATAGCATAGAGTAAAATAGGTGAGTGGGGGAGGGGATGAAGGTGATAGGTCAGGGAGGAGGGTGGAGTGGAAAGGTGGAAAAGAAGATAGGCAAGTTGGGCAGGTCATGGGGACAGTGCTGAGCTGGAAGTCGGGTGAGGTGGGGGAGGGGAAATGAGGAAACTGTTGAAGTCCACATTGATGCCCTGGGGTTGAAGTTGAAAGCGGAAGATGAGACTTTCTTCCTCCAGGCTTCTGGTGGTGAGGGAGCGGCGGTGAAGGAGGCCCAGGACCTCGATGTCCTCGGAGGAGTGGGAGGGGGAGTTGAAATGTTGGGCCACAGGGCGGTGTGGTTGATTGGTGCGGGTGTCCCGGAGATGTTCCCTGAAGCGCTCTGCTAGTAGGTGTCCAGTCTCCCCACTGTAGAGGAGACCGCATTGGGAGCAACGGATACAATAAATGATATTGGTGGATATGCAGATAAAACTTTGGATGTGGAAGGCTCTTTTAGGGCCTTGGATGGAGGTGAGGAAGGAGGTATGGGCGCAGGTTTTGCAGTTCCTGCGGTGGCAGGGGAAGGTGCCAGGATGGGAGGGTGAGTTGTAGGGGGGCATGGACCTGACCAGGTAGTCACAGAGGGAACGGTCTTTGTGGAAGGCGGGAAGGGGTGGGGAGGGAAATTATATCCCTGGTGGTGGGGTCTTTTTGGAGGTGGCGGAAATGTCGGTGGATGATTTGGTTTATGCGAAGGTTGGTAGGGTGGAAGGTGAGCACCAGGGGCGTTCTGTCCTTGTTACGGTTGGAGGGGTGGGGTCTGAGGGCGGAGATGTAGGATGTGGACGAGATGCGTTGGAGGACATCTTTAACCACGTGGGAAGGGGAATTGCGGAGGAATTGGGAATACGGGATGGCATTTTTGCAAGAGGTTGGGTGGGAAGAGGTGTAATCCAGGTAGCTGTGGTAGTTGGTGGGTTTGTAAAAAATGTCAGTGTCTAGTCGGTCGTCACTAATGGAGATGGACAGGTCCAGGAAGGGGAGGGCGGTGTCAGAGATGGTCCAGGTAAATTTAAGGTCAGGGTGGAATGTGTTGGTGAAGTTGATCAATTGAGGAGAAAGTGAGGACTGCAGATGCTGGAGATCAGAGCTGAAAATGTGTTGCTGGAAAAGCGCAGCAGGTCAGGCAGCATCCAACGAACAGGAGAATCGACGTTTTGGAAGTTGATGAATTTCTCAATCTCCTTGCAGGAGTACGAGGTTGCGCCAATGCAGTCATCAATGTAGCGGAGGACTTTGCATGCAATTCTGGTCTCCTTCACATCAGCTTGGCTCAATTGGTAATATTCTCACTGAGTTAAAATCTCACACTTGCGTTTTGGTCCAGGACATGGATAGCATATTTAGGCTGATGCTGAGCTGGAGTACTAATGGATATAATAAAGACTGAGATGGTTGTGTTGTGATCATGTCTCTGGTGTAGTAATCTGAAGGTCTGGGCTAAAGGTCAGGGCACGCTGGTTCAAATCTCGTTGTAGAAGCTAGCTTAATTTAAATTCAGTTAATTTTCATTTGGAAGCTAGTCAGTGTAGTGGTGATTGTGAAATTATCATTATCGTTTTAATAAAAGACCATCTGGTTCAGTGATGTTCTTCAGGGAAGGAAATCTGCCATCCTTACCTGGGATGACCTACAGCAATGTAGTCGGCTCTTATCTGCCTGCTGAAACTGCCGAATAACCTGTATAGTTTGAGGGTAATTAGGGATGGGTTTCACATGCCAACCTTGCTGGTATGCATACATGCAGTGGGTGGGGAGAAAGAAAACTGCTGGTTCTTTAGATGATTTGTTCAAATGAGGCATTTCTTTTCTCATCTGTTGGAGTCATCACTTGTGTTGAGAGCCAAAAGGTATAATGGCTAATAAACCATTGAGTTCTGATCATTCCTGAAAAACCAATGTAATAATTAGCTTTCATAAGACCAAATCCAAGAGCCGTATAATGCACTAATTGCATATCACCACCTTGTTCTGCACCCGTACTTTAGAACAATAAATAATTTCTAATCTTTGAAGTTGCCTGTTTGCAAAGTAACCAGTCTAGAGTTTGAAAGCTTCATTTCTCTTGTCTACCCCCTCCAAATGTCAATGGACTTGAAGCATAAGAATTAGGAGCAGGCAGTTCAGTCGCTTGAGCCTGCTCTGTCATGGCTGATCTCACCTTGGCCTTAACTTTACTTTCCTCCTGCTCTCCGTTACCCCTCAACCCATTACTAACTTAAAAATGTTATGATTTGGAGATGCTGGTGTTGGACTGGGGTGTACAAAATTAAAAATCACAGAACACCAGGTTATAGTCCAAAAGGTTTAATTGGAAGCACTAGCTTTCGGGGCACTGCACAACCACCTGATGAAGGAGCAGCTAGTGCTTCCAATTAAACCTGTTGGACTATAACCTGGTTTTGTGTGATTTTTAACTAAAAATATGTCCATCTTGTTCTTAAATTAATGCAATGTCCTAGCATCATTGCACTCTGAGATATAAATTAACTTTCTTGTCGCATGTACTCAAATAGGTACAGTTGCCGCATTACAGCACCATCTTAGATACAAAGGTATCTAGATACTTAAGAACAAATTCTTAGGAAACAAAAAAAAAATTAGAAAAGTAAAGAAGTAAATAATCCCATATTATCGGTAGTGAATTCCACAAATTCTTGACCCTTTGAGAGAAGTAATTTCTCCTATTCTGTTTTAAGTCCACTACCCCTTACCTTAAAACTATGACCTCTCATTCTAGGTTGCCCTGCATGAGAAAACATTATTTCTGTATCTGCTTTCAGTCCCTTTAGCATCTTGTATGCCTCAACTGGACCTCCTCTCATTTTTGCAAACTCCAGAGAGTATAGGTCTAAATTCCACAATCTCTTTCTGTAAAGTAAACATTCTTAGTTAAAATCTCAAGTGGCTGACAGATTAACACTTCCTTGGTGGCTTCTGTTTTGCAATATATTAGATTAGATTAGAACAGCGTGAAAACAGGCCCTTCAGCCCAACAAGTCCTCACGACCTTCTGAAGAGACCCTCCACCCAGACCCATTTCCCTTTGACTAATGCAGCTAACACTATTTAGCATGGCCAATTCACCTGACCTGCACATGTTTGGATTGTGGGAGGAAATCTGAGCACCCGGAGGAAACCCACGCAGACACGGGGAGAATGTGCAAACTCCACACAGTCACCCAAGGCTGGAACTGAACCTGGGACCCTGATGCTGTGTGACAGCAGTGCTAGCTACTGTGCCGCCCAACGATGGTGTCAAAGGAGTGTTGAGAGTCTCTGCTGGTGTTGCCAGTTTTCAGTAAGGATGCTGAACACTAATGGGCGATTCTAATACTGGGATAGAGTGGTCGTTAGGGAAGGTTCAGAGTTCACAAGTCTACCTCATGCAGTGGATTTCTTTTCCATCACAGGCATTCTGTGTGACTATGCAAAAGCAGCAGGACAAAAAAAAACATTTGTGTGGCTCTTAAATTAAAGCTATTCATACTGCAATGATTGGGCACATTCTCTTGCTTGAAGCAGTTGTATTTTGAACTTTTGCTGGTACCTTATCTGTCTCTTAACAAATTTGATTTATGTTCTACAACCACGCTATACAGATGTAGAAAAGTTTTGTGCAGATTTAGATTTTAATTTTTTAAAAAGGTTGTTGTGTAGTCCTGATTCAAACCTATACAGTGTTTATCTTTCAGATGCCAGTCTGCAGCCATATCTTGATCAGATTAATCAGATAGAGGAACAAGTCGCGGCACTCGAGCAAGCAGCCTACAGATTGGACGCATACTCCAAAAAACTAGGTGTGGATTTCTACTCTTGTTTTCCAATGTTTACTACTGCATGTTCCCTTGCATTGCTCTAGAGAAAGAGTATTAAAATTAAAATGGAATATTTACTGGCATCTATTCATATAAAGATTAAAAATTCTTGCAGCTCGGATGGTCCCTAAATTTGAAGCTATGTCTTGGAGCTCAATGCTGTTCAGTTTATGAGCTGAGTTCACACTGAAGGACGATAGATGAATGTGCAAGAAATAGCCAGGCTGCTTTTTTAGGGGGGTATTGACTCTATTTGAAGCAGTGGTATAGAGTTCTGCTATGTCCCACTTACTGTTTATCTTTGTCAACACTCGTCCACAACGCTTAACTGACGTTCACGACTTATGGAAACAACAGGGAAACAGACCCTTAGGTCCAATTCATCCATGCTGACCACATATCCGAAATAAATCTAGTCCTATTTACCTCTGAACCCTTTCTAATCATGTACCCATCCAGATGCTTTTTGAATGTTGTAATTGTACCAGCCTCCATCACTTCCTCTGGCAGCTCATTCCGTAAACGCACTACCCTCTGTGAGAGAAAATTGCCCATAGGTCCCTTTTAAATCTTTCCCCTCTTGCCTTAAACCCTCTACGTTTGGACTCCCCCACTTTGAGGGAAAGGTTTTGTCTATTTGCCCTATTCATAGAGTCAATAGAGATGTACAGCATGGAAACAGACTTTTCGGTCCAATTCATCCATGCTGACCTGATATTCTAACCTAATCTAGTCCCATTTGCCAGTACTTGGTATGTATCCCTCTACACCCTTCCTATTCATATACCCACTCTGCCTTTTAAATGCTGTAATTGTACCTCCACTTCTTCTGGTGGCTCGTACCATACCCACACCACCCTGAGTGAAAAAGTTATCCCTTAGATCCCTTTTATATTTTTACCCTAAACCTATGCCCTCTAGTTCTGGACTCTTCCCACCCCAGGGAAAAGACTTTGTCTATTTGTCCTAGCCATGCTCCTCATAACTTTATAAACCTCTATAAGGTCACCCCTCAACCTTCACTCCAGGGACAACAGCCCCAGCCTATTCAGCTTCTCCTATAGCTCAAATCCTCCAACCCTGGCAACATCCTTACAAATTTTTCAAGTTTCACAACATTTCTCCTATGGCAGGGAGACCAGAATTGCTTGCAATATTGCAAATGTGGCCTAACCAATGTCCTGTACAGCCACAACATGACCTCCAAACTCCTATCCTCAGTGCAGTAACCAATATAAGCAAGCATACCAAACACCACCTTCACTATCCTATCTACCTGCGACTCCACTTTCAAGGAGCTATGAACCTGCACTCCAAGGGCTCTTTGTTCAGCAACACTCCTCAGGACCTTACTATCATGTGTATAAGGCCTGCCCTGATTTGCCTTCCCAAAATGCAGCACTTCACATTTATCTAAATTAAACTCCATCTGCCACTCCTTGGCCCATTGGCCCATCTGATCAAGATCCTGTTATATTCTGAAGTGACGTCCTTTGCTGTCCACTACACTCCAATTTTGGTGTCATCTGTAAACTTGCTCTCCATATCTCCTATATTCACATCCAAATCATTTATTTAGATGACAAAAAGTAGTGGACCCAGCATCAATCCTTGTGGCCTCCATTCTGGAATGCAACCTTTCAACACCACCCTCTATCTTTTGCCTTTGAGCCGGTTCTGTTTCCAAATAGCTAGTTTTCCCTCTATTCACTAATCGAACCTTGCTAAGCAGTCTACCATGAGGAACTTTGTTAAACACCTTACTGAAGTCCATAGAGGTCATGTCCACTGCTGTTCCCTCATTAATCCTCTTTGTTACTTCAAAAAACTCAGCTTCGTGAGACATGATTTCCCACGCACAAAGCATTGTTGACTATCCCTAATTAGTCCTTGCCTTTCCAAATACATATAAATCCTGTATCTCAGGATTGCCTGTAACAACTTGCCCACCACTGATGTCAGTGCTCACTGGTCTGCAGTTCCCTGGCTTTTCCTTACCACCTTTCTTAACAGTGCCACATTAGCCAACCTCCAGTCACCTGTGACTATTGATGATGCAAATATCTCAGCAAGAGGCCCAACAATTCCTTCTCTAGCTTCCCACAGAGTTCTAGGGTACACCTGATCAGGTCCTGGGGATTTATCCACCTTTATGCATTTTAAGCCGCACACAACCACCATCACCTGTAATTTGGACATTTTTTAACATGCCACTATTTATTTCCCCACTTTCTCTATCTTATATGTCCTTCTCCACAGTAATCACTGAGGCAAAATATTCATTTAGTATCTCCCCCCATCTCCTGCAGCTCCACACATAGGCAGCCTTGCTGATCGTTAAGGGACCCAATTCTCCTCTTAGTTACCCTTTTGTCCTTAATGTATTCATAAAATCTTGTTGGATTCTCCTTAACTGTATTTGCCAAAGATGTCTCATGTCCTCTCTTTGCCCTTCTGATTTCTCTCTTAAGTATACTCCTACTGCCTTTATACTTTTCTGAGGATTCGCTTGATCTCTGCTGACTATACCTGACATCAAACATTAATTGTAGAATATGCCATGAGATGATCCAACAGCAACATGCAAGTTCCTTTGTTTGATAAAGTGAAATACAGGACATGTCCCGAGTCTTGTATTGAAAATTTTCATGTATGTTACCTTGGATATTAATGCTTCTTTTAGTAATTGAGTGTGGCTTCTGTAGTCTCTGAACCTGACGTGCCATGTTATGTCAGACTTAGCCAAGCTCCGGTCTGAAAACTAACAATGATATTTGTGTAAATGCACATGAGTGAAAAACCAGATCATTGTTGAGGTATGTTCTGTGTAGTGATCCTAATCTTGACGATCCTAATTGCATTGTTCCATTCTTATTACAGAAGCCAAGTTTAAGAAATTGGAGAAACGATGACTTTGGCAGGTTTGAAGGTGTCACAAATCTATGTTTATCCTTGAATGGATATAGCACAAGACATTGGAAAAATAACCGGAGAACTGATAATACTTGTGGTCATGGGGATTATTGGTGAGTTCTTGAGTGACCAATCTGCAAAGATTGAACAGTTGCTGTTTTGTGACAGCCCCCCGCCCAACTTGACTGTATAGGGAAATGGATGAACAAAGTCGAGGTTTTGGATCGTAGGCCTCTTCAGGAGAATAGAAAACCTCTACTGTGAAAACTATTTAAGAATTCAGCTTGGTGAACTGACTTTTCATGATTTAAATAAATTGTTCCTCCACTGTGACTACGAGGGGCGAAGCCACCGGGTCTGTTCCCAACAAGAGCATAAGAATGAATAATAGCCTACAAGTTATTATTCCACCCTTTCTGTGGGCAGAACTTCCAAACCTTATTTGGCAAAGGTAGTAGTTAACAATGATCTTATTGGTTAATTAAGGTAAATACTTATTAAATAACATATTCATTAAGTGTATTTACTTGTGATGGTTCATTAACTCTGACTTGAAAGACATTGGTGAGTGATGCAATTTTAAAAAGAGAAAGTGAACTTGGTGCATATAAAAATAGAAACTGTGCGGTGTAATGAGTGAAAACATTCAAAGATCATCTGCAAAAGTCCAAAATGCATTTGTGTGTGTAGAGTAAAATTGGTCTTGATCTTGTAAATATTTGCACAGGTTTGCACATCCTGTTCACAACTAAGTAAATTTGGGGTCTGTACTACTCGGATTCTGACAGATGCCTTATTATCTGCATTAATAGAACTTACCATGATATTGTGAAAATAATCACTTTCAAATATGAGTTACAAATCAGTGATGTTAAGAGTTCATGACACATATAAAACAAACTCTTTGTAAACCTGCTTTTCTAAATATTCAGTTACCCTGAGAAATGTTAGCACTTCCTTCTATTGATTATCACTTCCTCTTCCTCCCTGTTTGCTTTTCTAATTTCTGGTATCAGTGTTCTCTTTCCCTGTCCTGGTACATCAGTTTCTAATGTTATTTCGTAACTTGTTCACTGATTGACACTTGTAAGTCATTGTCATTGCTGAACCCTGTTCCTTTTCAGATTCATGATAGCCATACCTATCTGCTGTCTGATTAGTGTCTGTGGTTTTATCAGTGGGCCTTTGCAGCCTTCTGGGTCCTGTCTGAAATGTTAACTGCTGTATGCTTTTGTCCTTCCAGACAATAAGCTGGTTGGCTGTTTCAATTTGTCTCCGTTCACTTCTGTACAGAAGTTTCACATGTTTGGAGAATTTATTTAATCTGTCTGCAGCAGTCAGTGACAAAAGTGAAGAGTGATGTTTGGCTAAGAGTCTAGTTTGTAATCAATTGTATAATAAAACAGGCCATTTTATCTAAAATGACATTTGTACTCCATACTAACCTTTTCTCCCTCGTCTTTAATTCCCCAACATATCCTTCTGTTATTTTCTCCTTACATTTAATTAGAGATTTTTTTTTAATAAATCCCCATTTAATTTATTCTTCTTGTCTTTCTGGCTCCCACTTAAGTTCATTGGTGCACAGAAGTATCTTCTGTCAGCCTCCCCTGCCTTGATAATGTTAAAAGCATCTCCTTGCGTGATTCTTCTTTCATAGCATCCCCAGCCTGTGCACTCTTTCCTACCAGATATAAACTCGCTCAAGTAATGTCCTCATAAATCTTACTGCCCTTTCTCCACTGCTCTAACCCTTATCGCTGGCCATGCTCTTCGGTAAGGCTCCACAGCTTCACTCTTTGTTGCACAGTGCTGTGCTATCATAAGATAGTATAGTAGGCTGGGTGTGTGCAACAGGACTTCTGTTTAAATTTGGGTGGTTACTTTATGTACTATACATCTTTTGGCAATGGTTCAGAAGAATGGTCATGAATTTTACTGCCTTTTGATCAGTCTCGTATAGTAGAATCTTGAGTGCTAATCTGTTTGAGAACAAAGTCCTGTGTGTAACTTAAACTGAGAATAGTAGTTGCAATTGTACAAAAATAAACAATAAAGTTCTGAATTTGAAAATTAGACTTTGGCCTTTAAATGCAGTGTGATTTGATGGAGATCCGTGATGTATAAAAGTTGTAATGATGCTTGGGACATCATTCATTGAAACACGGAATCTGAATTTGACTTAGTCTGCTCACTGCTTCACATGTTATCCTGTGAAACGATGCTTTATGTTTCTTTTCGTGAAATTCCTTCATTATCAATCTTGTCATGCTCTGCCTTAGCTGTAGATAAGAGAGCTGTTCTTGGCTGAATCGGTGCAGGTCTGTGCTTACTGCCTAGTCTCCACCTTCCTGTGTAACAGCGGAGGTCAACAGTAACACAGTGATTTCTGATTAAATGTGTCCAGTTTTTCTACATTTCACCTGAATCTGTTACTGAGTGGCCAGTTAAAAATCCCACGTGGGTATGTAAGGAACTGAGCAGGTTAATGGAGATATGTTCTTATTTAGGTAGCAAAAGAAATAATGATTTGTAATTTGAATGTGGATTTGCACGTACACTGCTGAAAGATGTCTTGTGTTGATCAGTCTGTGGTTTGGTTTGGCTCATACGATGTCTTATGAAATGTTGGCCCATATAACGCCAACTAGGCATTTTTACAGTGCCACCCATATGTTGCAATTGATGGAACCGCATAGAACTTGCATTGGACAGTCATTTTATGGATTTACGAAGGTGGGCATGTTCACAATGACCACGTCAGCAAGGGTTCCTGATCAGACAGTACAACTCAACTATGTATGTTGCTTACATGTCTACAGCATGGCTGTGCTCACATTGATACTAACTTAGGATGATGTACTGCAAGAATAACCAGTAATTCCGGGCAGTAGTGAAGGCTTTTGTGTAGATTTCAAATCTTTTATCTGAGGAATCTATTTTCTTTTTCAAACCACATGGCTGATGATCGTATTGAAATTCATGTCTCAGATCTGGTCAGTGAAGAGAGAGGTATGCCGAAAACAAATTTATTTGTACTAAAAGGGTAACACTGATTGGAGGCTATAGGTGACTTTCTTGCTGTTGATGCTCTGACAGAATTGTTTATTTGCAGAAACCTGATGTGTGCAGTGTGGTTATGTTTGCTTTCTGTCTCAGTGGGCCCTCGCCCCAAAACATCGATAGTGGCTGATTACTAGCCTGAGGGAATTCACCAGATAAATCCAGATGGAACTTGTAGAAAGAAACTACGGACCAACTTGCTTGTTTATTGTTGCCTGACTTCAGGATGATTGCCTCAGATATAGCAGAAATCGTTTTACAAGTCGATCTGTATGAGTGCACAGGCTGGGGATGCTACGAAAGAAGAATCACGCAAGGAGATGCTTTTAACAATGTGATCAATATGCCTTTGCCACTTATTTTTGTTCAATGTCTTTGAGTTAGTAACCATCTTCAATTTGATGTGCTGTAAAGTTTACTTCTCTACCTAGTTTATCACCTTGAATGTCTTTGCAATCATTTCCAATGAAACCTAAGCAACCCAGGCTACTCCAGCTGTTCAGTGATCATTTGATGGTAGGTCTCAATGTTGTGCTGCTGGTAACTAGATTGGTTTCGCTATATTTAGTTGTGTATTGCTGATTGAGTTTCTGAGAGACTGGGCCAGGTTTGGTTTTGACTAATACAGTATTGCAATGTCGACTTGTGATGGTCTTGTCCATAACTTTTCCTTGACGTTTGCATTAGCTGACGTGCAATCAATAGACAAATCCTACTATTAAGATGGGGTTAATCCAATCAACTCATAGTGGAAGTATTACTGTGGTTAGTGTTTCACTAATTGGACTAACAGCCTGTTTTGAGGAGGTATTAAAAGTTATACCACACCAACATGACTAAAGTTCTGGCTGTTTCACAAAACAATGAAATGTCAGAATACTTAGCTACTTACATTGTGCTTTGCAAACTCTTGGAGATCCACTAGATGGTGTTCCTGTCAAACTCTTCAATACATTGAGTGGTTTTCGAACAGGATAAATGCATTCAATTGCCAGTAGAGTATGCTATAGGAGAGCTTGAATTAGAAGATACTACAAAGGATAATTCATTGCTATGTCTTGGATAAGGATGAGTGACAGTGGTACGTTGTGTCCTTGCCATCCCCTGTTGCTTTCAGCATGTCTGTAACTAACAATATTTTCATCTGTTCCATGTTATAGTATTGGGAAGTTCTTTATTTATCATTTGTACTCACTCATTTCCAGTGTACCACACAATCATAGGAATCCCTACAGTGTGGAAACAGGCCCTTTGGCCCAACAAGTCCACACTGACCCTCCGAAGAGTAATCCACCCAGATCCATTCCCCTATCCTTTTTAACCTATATTTATCCCTGACTCATGTACCTAACCTACGTGTCCCTGAATACCATGGCCAATTCACCCTAACCTGCACATCTTTGTGACCGGAAGGAAACTGGAGCATCCAGAGGAAACCATGCGGACATGGGGAGAATGTGCAAACTCCACACTGACAGTCACCTGGGTCCCTGGTGCTATGAGGCAGCAGTGCTAACCACTGAACCACTGTGCCACCACCTTCTGAAGGATCTATTTAAAATCTAATCTTCTATTGTATTCCTGATCCTTCTCCTCTATCTTCTGCTGCACTCTCCCCCGGCCCAATTTAACTATCTCATTTCATTTCTTGTGATTTAGTTCAGGATCCTTTCCTGAAATTTGCACAAGTTTGCCTTGCTTAGGGAATGTCAGGGTAATGATAAAGATGTGAGAAGAGCAAGGGGTGGGAAATGTTACTGTTGGATATTGGATAGCCTTTCACTCCAGTCCACCCAGTTATCTGCTTCACACACTCCCCACTCACGTGCATCTTGGTTAGATGGAGAGCAAATCTCTCCTATTTTGTATGGAAAATGACCCTGTTGATTTGGGCATTTCCAACTTTTTTTTTGTTGTGGCATCCTTTTTTCAGGAAGGATGTAAATATGTCGTGTGCAGGAAAGGTTTATGAAACTAATACCTGGGATGGTATGAAGTCTTCTGAGGAAAGGTTGCACAGGCTAGGCTTGTATCTGCTGGAGTTCAAAAGATTGAGAGACTATAGTAATATATAAAATCCTGAATGCTCTGGAAAGGGTGGATATATCCACTTCTGGAACAATCTAGAACTAAGGGTCACTGTTTAAACATAAGAGTTTACACATTTAAGACAATTGAGACTCTCTTTCTCAGAGAGGAATCTTTTCAGTTCTGCCTTAATATGCAATGGAAATAGTGACTTGTCTTTGAATATTTCTCAGGCTGAGATAGATTCTTGATGAACAATACGAATGCAAGGTTACAGGAGGATCGGCAACAATGTGCATCAGCCATGATCATCATGAATGGCAGAGCAGACTTTAGATACCCAAGTGTACTACTCTAGCCCCTAACCCAAAGTTCCCTATCATGAATGTTATAAAATACATTTGAGACTTGGCTCAATCATTCCAAATGACATCTGTGCCTCAACCCTCCACAAACTTCAATTTGAAGACACTGCAACTCGTGTCTCTTGTCAAATTTTGAACAGAGAGTTGAGTTTTAAAGAGGGAAAAGGATATTGGAATAGAATTCCAGAGCTTCCAGCCATTCGGCTGAATATGCAATATGTTGCACTGTCTCCAGCCTGATTTTTGTGCGTTATGCTTATTTGAAAAATCCTGCCTTTGTTCTCCAACCTGCCTTATGTGAAGGTATTGGTGTAGTGGTATTGTCATTGGATTAGTAATCCAGAACCCCAGGCTAATATTCTGGAGATGGAAGCTCAAATCCCAACTTGATAGATGGTGAAATTATAGTTCAACAAAAATTGGGCAATAAAATGCCAACAATGTAACCACTGGCAATTATCATTAAAATTCATCTGGTTTACTACTGTCCTTTAGGGAAGGAAATCTGCCATCCTTACCTGGTCTGACCTACATGTGATTCCAGACCCACAGCAATGTGCCTGACTCTAAACTGTTCTTGGGGCAATTAGGGATGGACAATAATGGGATAGAATTCCACGAGAGTATGGATTTTTAAAAAAATTCCATATGGTTTCCAGCCGCTGTATTGATTTTCTGAGCCATAACACCCATCTTCTGGAATTGTCTATTTGACTTACCTCTGTCTTGCCACCCCAGTTACTATTTCAAAATCCTCCTGGTTGCAGTCTGTGCTTATTGATGAGCTGTATATCGTCTCTGGGAGAGTATCCATCACAAACATTCACAGGTGCCCCTGAAATTGAGTGCTGTGTGTGAATGAACACTGATATTTGCATATATGAGCAAGTAGTGCACATTGTCAAAAATATAGAACTATCCACAGGCACTAATTTATCGGTTTGAGCTTTATCTAGGATCTGAGCAAAGGCTCAAGAAAATTTCTTCCCGATTTTCTAGCTTTGGATTGCACCGCCATTTTGGGGGTGAGGATGTACTAAAGTAATGGAATTGATAGGGCATTGATGTAAGTATTATTACACAAAATAATTGCGTATCAACTACTGTGGCTCGAATAAAGAAAAATCTTGCTAAATGAACCTTGATTCACTTTCTGAGAATCTTATGAGATAAAGTTCTTTGATTTTCTAATAACCCTTCTGTAGAATTCATCAAGGAATATTTTGTTTCTTGGTGAGCAGAAAGGTCAAACTGGATGAGGTGAGTATTTTGAGTCCAGATGATCAAAGCTGAGAACCGATGACTATGAGAGACACCAGGAAGGGCAGAATGTTGACTAGTATGCAGGTTCCAGTCTCCACCTTAGGAATCTGGAGATCGAGAACCTTTAACCCCCGCCTAGTGTTTTAGGCGGGCCCATAACTTAATAGCTTGTCCACAGAACAGCCCTTACAACAGTGTAGCACCTCCTTGCAACTACAGTGCCAGATGAGATCTGCTGAAGCTTTGGAAAGGGACGGAAATCTGCAACCTTCTGTCATGGAATGGGAACTTCAGCCAAGTACTACCCCTGGAATTAAGTTACCTATCATTTGCAGGTAACAAAATTACTTTAACTATGCACCATATGCATTATTACTGAGGTCAGTACAGTTGTTTCTCCCCCTTCAGGCGCTCCATGTGGTTGATTCCACTGCGATGTCACTGCACTATTGTGACATCTATAAGAAACCAAAATTCTTTTCCAGTCAATGAAATGGAAGCTGCCTTCCCAGCAGTGAGATTTTCATATTTATAGTGATGTGAAGGAATGTAATGGCATCAGGACCGTAGCATGTTATTGAGCGCTAATTTTGCCAAGAAAGGATCCCAGATTCTGTGGTATGGTAATTTGGCATGGAATATTCTATGGCTTTTTGTTGAGATTATATTGAGGTTGTCACTGCTTGAAGGTGTAAATGTTGCCCCTAAATCTATAACTGCATTCATTAATAAAGGACTCATGTTTAATGTAAATTTGCTGGCTATTTTCCCCAGTTGATCACATCTCATTGTGTCCCCACATGCCCCACCTCTTGGTATACCAACATAGAGGGGCACTTCACCAATAAGCTGAATTTTGGCTCTCAGCTAATTTTTTAAACCTACCATCATTATTATTATCCTCAAAATATGTTAAAAAAACATTTAACCTGCCTGCTATGTTCAATCTCTTGCTACTTCAGGCAGTGCAAATCTTGGACATTCGTTCCCAGAAGGTTAACCTTGAATTGATACTATTTCTCCAAGTCTTAATACTATCATAAGGTGACAGAGCTTTTTGTTACCATGAATTGCTCATGTTCATTTTCTGCAATTTGTGGGATGTGGGTGTCACTGCCCCGAGAAGACTCTGGTCAGCTCCCACCTTGCACCACTGCAGTCCATATATATTTGGGTAGCCAGACGCCAGAAGAGCACGTGCAAATCAATTTGCAAACACTTTTCACGATATGTTTGCTGGGTATTGGAGTTTGAGTGTGCTGGAATTTGTGGATTTCTGATCTGCTGGTCGGTTGCATAGTGTAGCAACTTCAGCATTTTCAGTTAACAAATTTGTTTTACTTTGGGCCGTGTAATTTTGGCGCAATAGGATGAAAACAATTTGCACCAGGTCTCTCTACCCGACTTGATAGCAACCTATGCCCACTTGTATTGGCTGAGGTGGTCACAGTTTGAACAGCCCTTGTGAAGGTCTGCATCTCTGGTCCTGGTCCAGAGCAGCAGTTCAGATGGTGTTCGTGTGGCGTTTCAGCCTGCCTCCTGAACTGAAGATGAAGATTGTTGCTGTCAGAGGGGCTGGCTTGTACACAATAGAGGTCAACGATCTTACCAGAAGCAGATCTGTGAATGCCTTGCCCCTCTCTTGAAAGACAATTCACTGTTATTTGCTGCCCCGTCCGGGGAGCTGCCCAAGAATTCATTGAGAATTTGATACAAACTGCTTCTGTGCATCCAGTATGCTGTTCGTTTACTATTTAATATCAAATTTAACTCAAGATGATTTGTTAGTCAATGGGAATGGAGATAAAATGAAGTAGACCGATCCTTATTGCTTTATTTACAATCTGTGCAATCTTGGAAGTTTGTCTCCTGTGTCTTAGGAGCCCTTGCAATGTTCCTGTTTATGAAAGAGGTTTTCCAAAGAGGCGCCCCTGATGAGGCATTAGCAACAGATGTATTTTGGTATAATCTTTATCGGCGACTAAATACCCACGGGGATGGCCGCGTAGATACCCAGGAACTAGTACATGCTTTGGAAGCTGTTCCACAGGTAAAGTGCTATTCAGCGTGAAGGCGCCACCTCATTTACAATGTCCGTATATTATATCACAAATCGTGAGTTACTCAAGTAAAGATACAGTCCCATATTTTGCAGTTAGAATTTTAATTGCACGCTGTCACGCCTGGAAGTTATAGGCAGGTGGTGGTCATTCCAATCCTTGAGCCTGACCTCCTGTTTAATCTGTATGTTCTGACTAGCCAAACCCTGTCTGCTTCATATGCAAAACATTTATAGAATGTGCATCAAACACTTTTGAGAGCATTCCTCATTGCTACCACCTTTTGCATGCAGTGTTCCCTATCTTCCTGAATGGTGTAAAGGCAGGAAAGTGGGTGTGAATAGCAGAGCAGGCTTGAGAGGCCAGACAGCCTAGTCCTATTCCTATTTATTATGGTCTTAAACTCTGGAGGTTTACAAAATTACGAGGGGCACGGATTAGGTAGGTAGGCAAAGTCTTTTCCCTGGGGTCGGGGAGTCCAGAACTAGAGAGCATAGGGTTAGGGTGAGAGGGGAAAAATGTAAAAGAGACCTAAGGGGCAACTTTTTCACACAGAGGGTGGTACGTATATGGAATGAGCTGCCAGAGGAAGTGGTGGAGGCTGGGTATATGAATAGGAAGGGTTTGGAGGGGTATGGGCTGGGTGCTGGCACTTGGGACTAGATTGGGTTGGGTATCTGGTTGGCATGGACGGGTTGGACCGAAGGGTCTGTTTCTATGCTGTACATCTCTTGTGACTCTAAGTACTAGTACATAAGCAACATAAGGCTTCCTGAGCATAAACTAGAACAGTTGTAATTACTTCAAATGATAAATTCTCTTCCTTAACTGAGAAAAGGAATATTTAATTTCCAAAGCAAATTACGATAAGAAAAGTTTGCAATTTGACAAATACAGAGTCACTATCATAGGTTATATCAAGACTAAAACGGAGGTCTATGTTGCTAGCACACTTTGCCCCACTTCCTGTGTACAAGTCTGTCATTAACTTGAATAGATATTCTCTCTCTTCTCATATTCTTCTAGAAGTTAATGAATTATTTTTCCCTTCATTCACATAAAATAACTGTTAAAGGAAGAATCAAAAACTAAAAACTTTGAAGCGTTCCGGAAATACCTTGAGAGGAACAACAAGAAACTATTGCTGGGTTTTGGAAAAGTCACAAAGACCAGAGGTGGTAAGTCTAAGCTGATCTCAAGTATAAATTTCTTTTAAGCTACGATACTATGATTGCTGACAGTTCTACTGATTCCCAGCAAGCATGTGCTCACCTTCAGAAATGTTTACCTGTGAATGGACATTAAGAACGTGTGGGAACTGGATGTGTATGTATCAGAGTTGAACTAAAGACCACTGTTATTTGTGGGGCTAGGTCAGAGTGCAAGATCTTAGACTTGTTGCTACTTACTGAAGCTCTCCTGTGAGATGTTTTGGAGAACGTTGCATCCTGTTTTAACGGCTCAATCCATCCACCAAACGGTGATCACAGAACAAACCATAGGAGCTGCCAGATTGATGTACAATCCCAACTGGTTCAGCAATGCCCTGCCTTATATTGGGCTGTAGTTCCACATTCTGTTGTTGATTCTCAATGCTCCATCAGAATCAGGGATGTATGTATTTATTAAATCTAATATTATTACTGGGCAAGTTGGATCAGCACTGAAATATTGCTTGGTGGGTCATAATTTATTTTTGGTTTAATTAGGTGGTCTTTCACTGAAACACAAGCAGACAGTATGGCAGATTTGGTTTCAACAACAAAACCAAACTTTAGTATGCAAAAAAAATGAAATGGAATAGTCCAAAATATTTTTACACAATTCAAATTTAAAGGTTTCAAAAAACATGGTAAAAATATAATCTGATTAATCCAAGCGCATACCTTCATTGTACTAGGAGAGAAATCCCTTGTGTTTCTCACATCAGATTTGACTTAGCTGTGATTTCAATTCCCAGTGAGAATCTGGGCAGTGAAGAAGGTTGTCTCAGAGTACAATGAGACCTTGATCAGATAAACCAAGGGATGGCAGGTGGAGTTTAATTTAGGTAAATCTGAGGTGCTGCATTTTGGTAAGGCCAGTCAAGGCAGTGCATTTGCACTTAATGGTAAGGTCCTGTTGGGTGTTGCTAAGTAAAGAGACCTTGGAGTGTAGGTTCATAGTTCCTTGAAAGTGGAGCCACACGTCGACAGGATAATGAAGTTTGGTATGCTAGCTTTTATTGGTCAGTGCATTGAGAATAGGAGTTGGGAGGTCAAGTTGCGGTTGTAAAAGTTGGTTGGGCCATATTTGGAATACTGCGTACAAATCTGGTCTCCCTGCTGTAGAAAAATGTTGTGAAGCTTGAAAGGGTTCTGAAAAGATTCACAGAATGTTGCCAGAGTTGAAGGATTTGAGCTATAGGGAGAGGCTGAATACGTTGGGGCAATTTTTCCTGCAACTTTGGAGACCGAAGGGTGACCTTGTAGAGGTTTATAAAATCATGGGGGGCATTGATAGCCAAGATCTCCTCAGGGCAGGGGAGTCCAGAACTAGAGAACATAGGTTTAAGGTGAGAGGAGTAAGATTTAAAAGGGACCTAAGGGCAATTTTTTCACACAGAGGGTGGTGTGTGTATTGAACAAGCTGGAGGAAGTGGTGGAGGCAAGTGCAGTTACAACATTTAAAAGGCATCTGGAATGGTATATGAATAGGAAGAGTTTAAGAGGGCTGTCGGCCAAATGCTGGCATATGGGACTAGATTAATTTATGACTGTGGTTGGCATGGATGAGTTGGACTAAAGGGTCTTTTTTCCATGTGACAATGAAATGCAAAAGGGACCTCGGTTTCCTGGTAGATGTGTCACATAAAGTTAGTAAGCAGGTACAGCAGGTAAGTAGGAAGACAACTAGAATGTTATTGTTTATTGTGAAGGGAACGGACTGTTAAAAATGATGTTTTGCTACAGTTGTATCGGGCACTGATGAGTCCACATGGAGTTTTGGCCTCCTCATTTAAAAAAAGATGGAAATGTGTGAGACGCAATTCAGCCCAGGTTCACTTGGATGACACCTGGGACGATGACGGTATCTTATGAGGAGAGGTTGGGCCTGTATCTAGAAGAGCATAAGTAGGACCAGGACTGGGCCATTTGGCCCCTCAAAGTCTGCCTGGCCATTCAACAAGAATGTGATCGATCTGTCCCAGGCCTCAACTATCCTGTTGTGCCTGCTCCTTCAAGATGAATGAATTATAGTACAGAAACAGGCCCTTCAGCCCACCAGGACTGTGCCAACGCATGAGGCCTTTTTTTCAACTAAAAACCATTTGCCTTTACGTGGTCTGTAAATCTCTAGTCCCTGCCTGTTCGGATCTTATTTTTCTGAAATAGTAAGATGTACCTACTTCCTCTTTTAATGAATTCAGTAACTAAGACTCCACATCACTCAAGATGAGGAGAATTTCATGCATCCACTAATCTCCGATGAAATTCCTTCACATGTTGGTTTTAAATGTCTCTTTATTCTATAACTCTGCTGCCTGGTTCAAGATGTCCCTGACCAATAGTCAATGTTCTTCTCAACATCTACTCTGCCAGTAGCCCTCAGAATCTTGTGTGTTTCAGTAAGATTGCCCTTATTCTTCTATACCCTTGGGGCCTAACCTGTTTAGTTGCTCTTGATAAGTCAGCGATGTATCATCCCAGGAGTCAGTGTAGTGAATCTCCTTTGGACTGCCTCCGATGTCAGTCCATCCTTTAAATACAGGGATCGAAACTTGACACTATGCTGCTGGTGCAGCCTCAACAGCACCCTGTACAGTCTGAACCAAACTTCCTTGTTTTTAGGCTTCAGTCCTTTAGCAGTAAAAAGCTAGAATTCCATTTACCACCTTAGTTAGTTGTTGCATCTGTATGCTAACTTGTGTTTCACGCACAAGAATGCCCAGGTCCCTTTATTTATATTTTTGGAGACTATCTCCATTTAATTAATTGTTTGTACCAAAGTGCATGCCCTGACCCTTGCTCATTTACGCTCCATCTGCCAAGTTTTTGCCCACTCGCTGAACTGACCTGTAACTCCTTGCAAAATTCCTTATGTCCTCACCACAACATGCCCAAGTGCACTATTGTATTATCTGCAAATTCAGGCACATTACACTCTACCCCTCATTCTAGTCATTCATATAGATAGTAAATAATTGATACCTGAGGGGTAATCATTGTGGCACTCCACTAGTTACATCTTTCCAACCAAAATAGTACCTGTTGATCCCAACTCTGCCGATGATGTGTTAACCAATCCTCAATTCAAACTTACCCCCAACAAGGTGAGCTCTTGTATGATTATCCATTGGAGTTTAGAAGAATGAGGTGATCCTATTGAAACAATGTCCTGAGGGGTCTTGACAGGTTGGACTGTGAAAATATGCTTCTCCTTGTGGGAAAGACTGAAACGAGGTGACCCATTTAAGAGTAAGGACTATCCTATTTCAGACAGAAGTATGAACTTTTTCTCCTCTGTGACTTTAGAGCTACCCTAGTTTGTTCAATATAGGGTCATTAAGTAATTTAATGGCAGAGTCTATTCTTGACTAACAAGGGAACGTGGATTTGAGCCACAATCAAATCAATGAGAGCTGCTGGAGTAGGGCTAGATGGGTCAAATGGTCTGCTTCTAATTCATTTGTTCATATTACTTTGCATGTATTTGGCTTGTAGCATCTTCCCTCTTTCTACAGCCTCTCAAACAAGCTTTAAGATCTGCTGTGAGGTTATGAACCCTGAAATGTAAATTTTCTTTTATTGTAGGTGCTTGCCTGATCTCAATATTTTAACAATTTTCTGGGTTTTCTTTTGGTTTCCAGCCTTTTGCTTTGATTCTTCTTTCAATACGGTAGAATTGGGGTAGGCGATTGCAGCTTCAGCCAAGCTGTTCTGTGTGCTGTTTGCACATTCTCCCCATATCTGTGTAGGTTTTCTTCCCAAAATCCAAAGGTGGATTGGCCATACTAAATTGCCCCATAGTGACCTGGTGTTAACCAATCCTCAATTCAAGCTTACCCCCCAACAGGTTGAGCTCCTGGGAGTTTTGCAGAATGAGGTGATCTTATTACCCATGGGAAATGTGAGGTTACAGGATAGTGTAGGGGGGTGGTCTGTTCTGTGGAGGGTCGGTGAGGATTCGATTGGCCGGACAGCCTGCTTCCACACCGTAGGGATTCTATGATTCTATTCTGTGACTAATTACTGTGAATTAGGAGCCCTAAAATGCTGTAAATTCACAGCAGATCAGCCAGTACTCGGTGAGAGACACGAGTATTTACAGCATTTTCTGTTTTTAGTTCTGATGTCTGGCATCTGCGGTATTTTAATTTTCCATTCATATTTCTACGTTTAGGCAACATAAGCAAATGGAGGATTATGCATCTCATGGGAAGACTTCATGTTCAGTCTTAATCTTTTCCACGCAAACAGAATTCTTAAGCAGTAAGTCAAATTCAAGTTGTGCAAGCAACATTTGTCAAAATAAATCATATTTTCACAAAGATGAGGTGTAAAACTAATTTTTGTTTAAATTCACTTATGGGGCATAGGTGTTACTACCTGACCTTCATTTATTACCAGTCCCTAGTTGTCCTTGAGAAGGTGTGGGTGAGCCGTCATCTTGATCCACTGCAGTCCACGTGCTGCAGGGTGACCCACATGCCCTTAGGTGAGTGGCTCGGAGGGGAACTTGCAGGTGATGGTGTTCCATGTATCTTCTGCCCTTGTCCTCCTTAGGTGGAAATGGTCATGGGTGTGGAAGGTGCTGTCTGAGGATCTTTGGTGAATTTCTGCAGTCCGTTTTATAGATAGTACACACTGCTGTTAGTCAGTGTTGGTGGTGGAGGGAGTGGAGGTTTGTGGGTGTGGTGCTAGTTTACTGGACTGTCTTGTCCTGGCTGGTGTCAAGCTTCTTGAGTGGTGTTGGAGCTGCATCCACAGATGTAGGTGGGGGAGTATTCCATCACACTGCTGCCTTGTGTCTGTAAATGGTGGGCAGGCTTTGGGGAGTCAGGAGGAGAGTTACTTGCCACAATATTCCTAATCTTGGACCTGCTTTTTGTAGCCACTGTGTTTATGTGGTGAGTCCAGTTGACTTTCCGGCCAGTAGTAACTCCAAGGATGTTGAGGGGGTGGGATTCGGTGATGGTAACATTGATTGTCAAGGGTGATGGTTAGATAATTTCTTAATTGGTGATGGCAGAGCCTGGCATTTGTATGGTGTATATGTCATTTGCCACTTGTCAGCCCCAGCCTGGATATTTCGCCGGATCTTGTTCCACTTGAACATGGGTTGCTTCAGTGTCTGAGGAGTTGAGTGGTGCTGAACATCATACAATCTTTGGAGAACATCTCTCGCATCTGACCTTGTGATGCAGGGAAGGTCATTTCTGGAGTTCTGTCCCTAAGCCCTTTGACCTGTCTCTTCTTTCAAAGCATTTTATTCATTTTTTTTTCAACAGGTTTTGGTCGGGAGCCTTGATATCTCCTTTTATGGCTTGATATCAGATTTTTGAGTCATGCTGTTAAGTGCCTTGTAATGTTCTGTTACTTAAGGCATGCGTAAATGAAAGTTGCTGGTCAATAGCCATTTGAGCACAATTTTTGAGATGATTATGGATGATTAGTATCTTTCAAATCTCCAGGTTGTTCCGAGCTGCTTCACAGCCGGTAAATTGTAGCAGTGATTGCGTTTATAAAGATTTTCTACTCAACCTGGTCAGTGATGTTATTCCCACTGAAGCAGGTAGGACCACTGCACTTCCAAATTAATGCGCATGCTATTTATGTGCACACCAAGATAATGACCAATTCAGTCTGTTGTTCTTATTCCTGTTGGGTGGTGCATGTTGGCCAGGATGCTGGGAAAATTGCCCAGTATAATTTGGACAGTGACCTCAGATCTTTACATTGCAAAAGCACAAATTGTGAATTCTTAACTGTTGCATTATGTTCAATAAATATTTATTGCTAATTAATGTATTTACCAAGGAACTCAGATGTCAAGAGATCAAATACTGCTTTTTCTGTTGTTACAATTTATCAGCTTGGATCGAGATGATTATATGGATATGGATTGGAATGAATGGCGAAAGATCTACATAACGACTGTAGAGGACAACATGCGAACTATGATTGACATCTGGCAATACAATAGTGTAAGTAGGGTATCCAGAATTGATTCTCTGGCTGTACACTGATTGCAGATCTGGATGAGTGCACACTCTGCATTGGAAAGCAATTTGTCTCTTAGTTTCATCTCAAAGTAACTTTTTAGGGCACTGAAACTCTGTTGATGCCCAGGGATGCTTTATGTAAGGTTGGTCAGCAATGGCATATTAAATTCAAATGTGCTAGAAAAACGTTACTAAAAACATCAAAATGTTTGCACTCTGAAAATGGAACCCAATGGGCACAAATGGGTCAGGTTGATTTTTCTTGTAGCTTTGTGCTTAGTTAGAAAAAGGATTCAAAAACTGCTTACCGTCCTACGAAATATATTGCAAGGAAGAGAGTGGTTAATCTGTGGAACTCTTTACCAGAGAGTTTTGTGGAAGCTGAGTGAGTGCATGTAAGAGAGGGAGAGAGAGGAGAGGGAGAGAGAGAGGAGAGGGAGAGAGAGAGGAGAGGGAGAGAGAGAGGAGAGAGAGGAGAGAGAGAGAGAGGAGAGAGAGAGAGAGGAGAGAGAGAGAGAGGAGAGAGAGAGAGAGGAGAGAGAGAGAGAGGAGAGAGAGAGAGAGGAGGGAGAGAGAGAGAGGAGAGAGAGAGAGAGGAGAGGAGAGAGAGAGAGAGAGGAGAGGAGAGAGAGAGGAGGAGGAGAGAGAGAGAGGAGAGAGAGAGAGAGGAGAGAGAGGAGAGAGAGAGAGAGGAGAGAGAGAGAGAGGAGAGAGAGAGAGGAGAGGAGAGAGAGAGAGAGGAGAGAGAGAGAGAGGAGAGAGAGAGAGAGGAGAGAGAGAGAGAGGAGAGAGAGAGAGGAGAGAGAGAGAGGAGAGAGAGAGAGAGAGGAGAGAGAGGAGAGAGAGAGAGAGAGAGAGGAGAGAGGAGAGGAGAGAGAGAGAGAGGAGGAGAGAGAGAGAGAGGAGAGAGAGAGTGAGGAGAGAGAGAGGGAGAGAGAGTGGGGAGAGAGAGAGTGGGGAGAGAGAGAGTGGGGAGAGAGAGAGTGGGGAGAGAGAGTGGGGAGAGAGGAGAGAGAGAGAGGAGAGGGAGAGGAGGAGAGGGAGAGAGGAGAGGGGAGCGAGAGGGGAGAGAGAGAGAGGGGAGGGAGGAGAGAGAGAGGGGAGAGAGGAGGAGAGAGAGAGAGGGGTTCTTGATTAGACAATAGACAATAGATGCAGGAGTAGGCCATTCTGCCCTTCAAGCCTGCACCGCCATTCAATATGATCATGGCTGATCATTCCTAATCAGTATCCTGTTCCAGCCCTTGACCCACTATCTTTTAGAGCCTATCCAATTCTTTCTTAAATGAGTCCAGAGACTGGGCCTCCACTGCCCTCTGGGGGCAGAGCATTCCACACAGCCACCACTCTCTGGGTGAAGTAGTTTCTCCTCATCTCTGTCCTAAATGGTCTACCCCGTATTTTTAAGTTGTGTCCTCTGGTTCGGCACTCCCCCATCAACGGAAATATGTTCCCTCCTGCCAGAGTGTCCAGTCCTTTCATAATCCTATACGTTTCAATCAGATCCCCTCTCAGTCTTCTAAACTCAAGGGTATACAAGCCCAGTCCGCTTCAGTCTTTCCGTGTAAGGCAATCCTGCCATTCCAGGAATTGACCTCGTGAACCTACGCTGCACTCCCTCAATAGCCAGAATGTCTTTCCTCAAATTTGGAGACCAGAACTGTACACAGTACTCCAGGTGTGATCTCACCAGGGCCCTGTACAGCTGCAGAAGCACCTCTTTGCTTCTATACTCAATCCCTCTTGTTATGAAGGCCAGCATGCTATTAGCCTTCTTCACGACCTGCTGTACCTGCATGCTTGCCTTCATTGACTGGTGGACAAGAACACACCAGATCTCTCTGAACAGTCCCTTTACCTAATTTGATACCATTGAGGTAGTAATCTGCCTTTCTGTTCTTGCCACCAAAGTGGATAACCAGACATTTATCCACATTAAACTGCATCTGCCATGCATCTGCCCACTCACCTAACTTGTCCAGGTCACCCTGTAATCCCCTAACATCCTCATCACATTTCACCCTACCACCTAGCTTTGTGTCCATCAGCAAATTTGCTAATGTTATTGCTGATACCATCTTCTATATCATTTACATATATTGTAAAAAGCTGCGGTCCCAGCACGGATCCCTGCGGTACCCCACTGGTCACTGCCTGCCATTTTGAAATAGAGCCGTTAATCACTACCCTTTTGTTTCCTATTAGCCAACCAATTCTCTATCCAATCTAGTACTTTGCCCCCCAATCCCGTGCGCCCTAATTTTACTCACTAACCTCTTGTGTGGGACTTTATCAAAAGCTTTCTGAAAGTCCAGGTACACTACATCCACTGGATCTCCCTCGTCCATCTTCCGAGTTACATCCTCAAAAAATTCCAGAAGATTAGTCAAGCATGATTTCCCCTTCATAAATCCATGCTGACTCTGTCCTATCCTGTTACTATTATCCAGATGTGCCGTAATTTCATCCTTTATAATAGACTCCAGCATCTTTCCCACCACTGAGGTCAGACTAACTGGTCTATAATTTCCTGCTTTCTCCCACCCACCCTTCTTAAAAAAGTGGCACAACATTAGCCGCCCTCCAATCCTCAGGAACCAACCCCGATTCTATTGAACTCTGGAAAATAATCACCAGTAAGGGGACTGAGGATTATGGGGAGAAGGCAGGAGAATGGGGTTGAGAAACATACCAGCCATAATGGGATGGCAGACTCAATGGGCCAAATAATCTAATTCTGCTCCTATTTCTTATGGTCTAGGGACTTTGGGAGGGTGTAACAGTTGGATAAGGTTTGTGTATGAATGTTGCTGTCACTTATGTCCTTGTTAATACAGATGTTGCTGTTGGTTTCTCTCTATCTTAAAATATTCCATGAATCGATGCCACAGGCACGGGAGCACAAATTGTGTCACTCTGGAAGCTCTGTACTGCGCCCTGGTGAACATTTTGCACTTAACACTTGGCAATCTTTACTTACTTTTTTTAATTTGGAAGGGGTTGTGGAAGTACCCATAAGGTATACCTAGGGAATTTGCATTACTGCCTTCATGCCTTGATTCCCCCTCTTGTGTTCCTCCTGCAATCTCTGCAGATCTTTTCCATTAACGATGATATAACTAATTGCGAGGAATTCTTGGAGAATGTGGAACCGGAGAAGTGGTGGGGCCATCTTATTGCAGGAGGCACGGCTGGTGGAGTTTCACGGACAGTGACTGCCCCCTTTGACCGGCTCAGGGTGCTGATGCAGGTAGGATTGTTCATCACCAATAGGGCTGGCCGTTTTAAAATCAGCTCTCCTAAGTATTTAGTCCAGCTTTATTAGCCTCCAATTCTGCATTATTTTCTTTGAGTATCCAAACCTCATTGTTTATTGTGATGTACAGTTAATAACAGGAATTCAGCTACAGGTAGAGGGGCAAGGCTCTCTCTAACTGCTTGCTGGCTCAATATGAGGAAGGGTATGGAAGGTCCATTTAAAAAGTAGCAATATTGAGCTTAAGAAGTTTAATGTCATTCTCACAATTAAGGCTTTGTGCGTCGGCTAGCTTTGCCAAAGACTAGCATAGACATGATGGGTCAAATGGCCTTATTCCGTGGTTCTACCATTCCACAAAGAAGGAAAAGGCTACTTGGTGACTTGACCCCAGCGCCCCATTTAAGTTTGGGAGTAATGATTGACTAGGTAACAACTCTCAGCAAAATCCACTTACTCTAAGATGCTGAAGCATTTGGTTAAAGGTTCCTCGGCACTCTGTCCAGGAGGTGTATATTGAATAATAGCAATATTTGAGTTTTTAGCAGTAGAGGTATGGAACAAACACTCTGATAAGTTTGTTTGGATCACCTATTTTAATTCCATTTTCCTTTACTGTTCCTTCAATAATTAAAGGAAATAAGGCAAGCATTTTATTCGAGCTTCCTATGTTCGGGAGCCTGAAACTAACAAGTAATTTATTGATTATTGGTTACGCAATTACAGTTCACATCAACACAAGCATGCTGACAATTTGGATAGATTTAAAAAGGGCAAAATGGCCCTTTCTATAGAGTAAATAAGCGTTGCCTCCGTGACCAACTGTAACAAGCGCCTCCAGCATTTTCAAGCATCCCTCGGCCTTCCCTTTTCTGGAGAAAGCAGCCCCGACCTGTTCAATCCTTACCATAACCTCTCAAGATATTGTCCCCTTGCTTGTGTTTACTTGAAATGAATAGGGGGTAGGAGGTGTTTGATATTCTGCAAAGAGCTGGATGTATTCCAGTATCAGACACAAAGATATTAAGTTGTACTGTATCAAATGGCCCAAGATTGTGAGACTTGAAACCTTTTGCCAGACAAATACAAAAATGAAATATCAAAATTTTGTGTATTTCAGTCTGTGCCTCCAATGTTTGCCTAGATACATCTTCCTGCATTGATGCTTCTGTAGCCAGTAGTTGCCAATGGAAATTGTTTTCCAGTTGCTGGTCAGCACCAGCTGCAGTTAGAATGGAGTTGTTTATCTGTTTTTTCAGGTTTATTCTACACGCCAAAATAAGATGAAGATTTCTAGTGGCCTAAGAGCAATGGTCAGGGAAGGAGGTGTAAGTTCAATGTGGAGAGGGAATCTAACTAACATTATCAAAATTGGTCCTGAGCTAGCCTTCAAATTCATGGCCTATGAAGAGGTATGTATCGTGAAAGTGAATTACTGCTTTTTGTTGTTTCCAGGGGTTGCAATTTGTTGCGGATTTTAAATAATCAAGTATTTGATGTAAATGCTTCAATGTGAAACTGTCAGAAATTGCTGCACTGTTCCTGCAAGGCTCAGTGTAAGGGTAATCTTTCACTTGGGAGCCCTGCAGCCTCTAGGTCTCAGCATCGAGTTCAATAACTTTAGAGATAAACCTGATCACTGGAAATCGGATTTGAAAACCGCAACTGCAGGAAAAACGTGAGCCCTCTGAAGAAGGACCTGGAGCCATAACAGATGGCTGCAGACCTGCTGAGTTTCATCCAGCAGTTTCTGTTTTAATAACCTTAATGCCTGATTATGTCCTTTCTTGTTTTTTACCCACCCCACTCTCTGGTCCTGTCAAGACATAGTCTGCTTTCAGCACAGCTTACCCATTCTGTCCAGCTGTTAGCCCTCATTATCACTTATTCAGTTTCTCAGACACTTATTCAGCTATCTGTCAACAATCCTCTTGTTGGCCAACCGCTTTCGAATGTCTCTGGACTCCTCCTCCACTTATCCACTCACTTTTTTTCTCCCACCTCTGCTTATGTCCTCACACCCTCCAACCCCATCTTAAATACCGAGATGCTAACAGTTCTGACAAAGACTTGACATGTTAACTCGGTTTCTCTCTCTCCATGGATGCTGCCAGCCCTCTGAGCTTCTCCAGTATTTTCTGCTGTTCTTTGTTTCATTTTAGTGTCTGGAACTATTAAGCTCATTTCAGCCTCAGGTTCCCTGACCATATTGCAATTATGCCCTGACCTGAGGGAGTGGTCTTGTGGAACAGTTACAGTGCCACCTACCTTGAGGCTAGAGGTCCAGGTTCAAGTCTCACAGAGGCATCTTATATTATATGTGGGTTTTATTCAGCCCTGACCTGAGTGTGAGCTTAGCTGGCACCCTCCAAGTCAGAATTCAGAAGTCATCCCTATTTTAAATGATGGTCCAACCTCTTGATATTACGGAGGTATCTCCACTTTACAAACATGGTGCTGGGCGTGATCCATCGGTACAGTATGTTTTTACACCAGGGGCTGCAGCTCTTAGACCTTGGGGCCATTTTAAAAGTGTCTTGTTCAAAACCTGTTGCACATTCATCTGATTGGCTCAAACATCATTTGTAAAAGTGGTAATATTTTCAGCATACACAAAAGCTGAGAGCTGGTTATTTCCTGTGATCTTTCATTGATGACTTCTTCTCTACCCAAAGTCCAGAAATCTTTAAAAAGAACTAAAAAGTGTGGCGCTGGCAAAGGAAAAAAGGTCAGGCAGCATCCAAGGAGCAGGAGAGTCGATATTTTGGGCATAAGCCCTTCAGGAACGTCGACTCTCCCGCTCCTCGGGTGCTGCCTGACCTGCTGTGCTCTTCCAGCACCGCACTGTTTGACTCTGATCTCCAGCATCTGCCGTCCTCACTTTCTCTTAAAAAGAGTTGTCAATTCTCTCAATTGGTGCACTCCAAGTAGGCTGAAACCTTTTTTTTGCGGGTGGGTGAAATGGGTGCAGAGTACAGATTTGTCAAACTTTGCAAGGCGCCATTCAGGAAGTCTACTCTTGAAGTAACAACATTGCTACTTGCATTTGTTTTGTTACATTATTGGGAAGTAAACCAGTCGTATTGAATAAAGATTCCAAGGCACCAAGTCCAACAGCCAGTTTTGTCTCCGATAAGTAAAAGGAGGTAATGAACTGGAAAGAAAATCCTGTATGTATTAAGTCAGTTAGCAGAGACCTGATAGGTAGCATGATTTTCATTTGACTTTGCGTCTGATATTTTGAGAAGTAGCAAATGGTGAATTTAAGGTTCTGAGCAAACAGTTCCTTGAGATTTCTAACTTTTATTTCTGAAATGTATTCACAGCTCAAGACGCTCATAGCCAATGAACCAGAAAATTTGGGAATGAAGGAAAGGTTTCTTGCAGGTTCAATGGCTGGTGCATTCTCTCAAACAGCCACTTATCCAGTTGAGGTATGAATAAGTGCTCTCTCATTGCCAGCCTTTGTGGATGGGGGACAATTCTTTGCGTTAATTATAAAAAGGTAGATGGAATATCATACATTTTTTACAAACCTGACCAGAACTCCTCCCTGTTACCTTGATAAGTTTTCATCCTGTTTAATAGCTGCCATCAAATAAAAGTATTCAACCAGACTCACTTTGCTATTGCAGGAATACTTTGGACAATTATTGTTAAGTAACTGTCTTTGTGTGTGTGTGTGTGTATCCCCACAAAAATGTAATTTTTTTTTAAAGGATTCATGGTTTGACCATGCTCCACTGCTATATTTGAATGCAAATTCATTTTAAATCCCTAACGTGAGAAGTATTTTTTAATACTTAAACTCTGGGCTTGAGCTCGATTTCCCAATTATTTTTAGGAAACGAAAGACAATTTCAATTCAACTTGAATGCAAATGTACAGAACAGCTCACTGCTGTTGGCTACTTAATGTAATCATTATTGTTTGGGTTAAGTTAAGAATCTGGAGAGGAAAGGGAACAATTACTGTGTTTGTGAGTTCTTGCTTTGAGATGACTAGGAGGAATCTGCTAAGATGCATCATATCTTGTCTGTGATGTTAATGGATGAATTCTGAACAGACCACTCTAAGCCACACACCGTGCTGACTTGGAACAAGATCATTGTTCCCTCCCTGAGTTAAAACCCTAGCCTTCCCTGCACTAAGTGGACCATAGCAGCTCAGGAAAGTGGCTCATTATCACCTTTAATGACATTTTGGGATGGGCAACAATTGCTGGCCTTGTCATTGATACTTTTCCTCTTAAAGTATTGGCAAAAATCTCAAGGTCCTTCCTTGACTTGGGTAAAAATGTTTGTTTTAAATGTGTTAATGCCTCTGAGAGGAGCCTCACAAACAAACACTCGTGCTTAAGAATGGAATTAAGTAGTGATGGAAAAGGATAGACCAGGTCTAAAAGTTGAAGTTCTAAATTGGAGAAAGGCCAATTTTTACAGTATTAGACAAGAACTTTCAAAAGCTGATTGGAGGCAGATGTTCGCAGGTAAAGGGACGGCTGGAAAATGGGAAGCCTTCAGAAATGAGATAACGAGAATCCAGAGAAAGTATATTCTTGTCAGGGTGAAAGGGAAGGCTGGTAGGTATCAGGAATGCTGAATGACTAAAGAAATTGAGGGTTTGGTTAAGAAAAAGAAGGAAGCATATGTCAGGTATATACAGGATAGATTGAGTGAATCCTTAGAGTATAAAGGCAGTAGGAGGATACTGAAGAGCGAAATCAGGAGGGCAAAAAGGGGACATGAGATAGCTTTGGCAAATAGAGTTAAGGAGAATCAAAGGGTTTTTACAAACATATTAAGGACAAAAGGGTAATTAGGGAGAGAATAGGGCTCCTCAAAGATCAGCAAGGCGGCCTTTGTATGGAGCCGAAGGAGATGGGGCAGGTCCTACATGAGTGTTTTGCATCAGTATTTACTGTGGAAAAGGATATGGAAGATACAGAAAGTAGCGAAATAGATGGTGACACCTTGTAAAATGTCCAGATTACAGAGGAGGAAGTGCTGGATGTCTTGAAACTGGTAAAAGTGGATAAATCCCCAGGACCTAATCAGGTGTACCCGAGAACTCTGTGGGAAGCTAGAGAAGTGATTGCTGGGCCTCTTGCTGAGATATTGTAACATTGATAGTCACAGGTGAGGTGCCAGAAGACTGGAGGTTGGCTAATGTGGTGCCACTGTTTACGAAGGGTGGTAAGGACAAACCAGGGAATTATAGACCAATGAGCCTGACATCGGTGGTGGGCAAGTTGTTGGAGGGAATCCTGAGGGACAGGATGTACATATATTTGGAAAGGCAAGGACTGATTAGGGATAGTTAACATGGCTTTGTGCATGGAAAATCATATCTCATAAACTTGATTGAGTTTTTTGAAGAAGTAACAAAGAGGATTGATGAGGGCAGCGTGGTAGATATGATCTATACGGACTTCAGTAAGGCATTCGACAAGGTTCCCCATGGGAGACTGGTTAGCAAGGTTAGATCTCATGGAATAATGGGAGAACTAGCCATTTGGATACAGAACTGGCTCAAAGGTAGAAGACAGAGGGTGGTGGTGGAGGGTTGTATTTCAGACTGGAGGTCTGTGACCAGTGGAGTGCCACAAGGATCGGTGCTGGGTCCTTTACTTTTTGTCATTTATATAAATGATTTGGATGTCAGCATGAGAGGTACAGGTAGTAAATTTGCAGATGACACCAAACTTGGAGGTGTAGTGGACAGCGAAGAGGGTTACCTCAGATTACAACAGGATCTGGACCAGATGGGCCAATGGGCTGAGAAGTGTCAGATGGAGTTTAATTCAGATAAATGCGAGGTGCTGCATTTTGGGAAAGCAAATCTTAGCAGGACTTATACACTTAATGGTAAGATCCTAGGGAGTGGTGCTGAACAAAGAGACCTTGGAGTGCAGGTTCATAGCTCCTTGAAAGTAGAGTCGCAGATAGATAGGATAGTGAAGAAGGTGTTTGGTATGCTTTCCTTTATTGGTCAGAGTACTGAGTACAGGAGTTGGGAGGTCATGTTGCGGCTGTACAGGACATCGGTTAGGCCACTGTTGGAATATTGTGTGCAATTCTGGTCTCCTTCCTATCGGAAAGATGTTGTGAAACGTGAAAGGGTTCAGAAAAGATTTACAAGGATGTTGCCATGGTTGGAGGATTTGAGCTATAGGGAGAGGCTGAACAGGCTGTGGGGCTGTTTTCCCTGGAGCGTCGGAGGCTGAGGGGTGACCTTATAGAGGTTTACAAAATTATGAGGGGCATGGATAGGATAAATAGACAAAGTCTTTTCCCTGGGGTGGGGGAGTCCAGGACCAGAGGGCATAGGTTTAGGGTGAGAGGGGAAAGATATAAAAGCGATCTACGGGGCAACCTTTTCATACAGAGGGTGGTGTGTGTATGGAATGAGCTACCAGAGGAAGTGGTGGAGGCTGGTACAATTGCAACATTTAAGAGGCATTTAGATGGGTATATGAATAGGAAGGGTTTGGAGGGATATGGACCGGGTTTTGACCGGTGGGACTAGATTGGGTTGGGATATCTGGTCAGCATAGACGGGTTGGACTGAAGGGTCTGTTTCCATGCTGTATATCTCTATGACTCTATAAGTAGGCCATTGAGCCCTTGAACCAGTTCTGCCATCATCATAAATGCACATCCTTATTCAACTTTTCCTTACTTGTTCTATGATCCTAAATGCTGTTACTTAATATTAAATTCCACTGATTTGCATCACTTAATGATTCCGCAATTGGTTTTGCTTCTAATAGATGTTGAAAACGAGAATGATGTTACGGAAAACAGGGGAACCACGGGAACTCTACGCCCAAATCAGTAACATATTCAAATATGAAGGAATTTCCACCTTCTACAGGGGCTATGTGCCAAATATCCTAGGGATCATCCCTTATGCTGGTATCGACTTGGCCGTGTATGAGGTTGGTTTTTATTTGGGAAATAGTAAACAAAAAAAAATACTAATGACTTCTATTTTTATTTAGACTGTCTTTTAATGGCAAATGGGCTGCATTAGTGGCAAGGGTGGGTGTTGGGGGTATGGAGAAATAATTTGGATTTAAGTGGGTGGCGCGATGGCTCAGTGGTTAGCACTGCTGCCTCTCAGTGCTAGGGACCCGGGTTCAATTCCAGCCTCAGGTGACTGTCTGTGTGGTGTTTGCACATTCTTCCCGTGTCTGCGTGGGTTTCCTCCCACAGTTCAAACATGTGCAGGTCAGGTGAATTGGCCATGCTAAAATTGCCCATAGTGTTCAGGAATGTGTAGGACTGTGCATTAGTCAGGGGTAAACGTAGAGTAATAGAGTAGGGGAATAGGTCTGGGTGGGTTACTCTTCGGAGCATCGGTGTGGATTTGTTGGGCTGAATGGCCTGTTTCCACACTGTAGAGATTCTGTGATTCCAAAACACCTCCAAGCTCTCCACAGATAATTACAAACTTGTTTTAGTCTGGTGACTGTAGTAAAGTAGGGGAAAGCAGCAATGTCTTAATTCAAATTACACAAACAGCACAGTAGTGACCAATTAATCTGTTTGTACTGTTAGTTGGTGAAGCAACAAGACTTGGACTGCTGTTCCAAGGTACTATTACAAGTTATATTGTTGACCAAGTTTTTGTCACTAGTTGTCTTTTATCATCTTGCTAGGTTACAATTTGGCAGCATGGTGGCTCAGTGGTTAGCACTGCTGCCTCGGACTGCTAGGGACACAGATTTGTTCCCGCCTCGGCTGACTGTCTGTGTGGAGTTAGCACATTCTCCCCGAGTCTGCGCGGGTTTCCTCCGGGTGCTCTGGTTTCCTCCCACAATCCAAAAGATGTGCAGGTCAGGTGAATTGGCCAGGCTAAATTGCCCATAGTGTTAGATGCATTAGTCAGGGGTAAATGTAGGGTAGGGGAATGGGTCGAGGTGGGTTACTCTTTGGAGGATCGATGTGCGTTTGTTTCCATACTGTAGAGAATCTAATATTTGTTCTTGTGAAATGGTTTAGGAATATTTCCTTGTTTGAAAGCTGCTGTAAAAACACTGCTGCACTATTAGCAGATTATTTGCAATTAGATTAAATCCCTTTAAGCCTTCTCATTTCCATGTTTACTTGTACACAACTTCCATAGTGTACATTTTCACCCTTGTACAGTTTAACTTCTGGTACAGTATTGGCGTTTGTTCATAATTCAGAGTTGCACAGCACGGAAACAGACCCTTCAATCCAACTTGTCCATGCTGACCAAATATCCTAAATTAATCTAGTCCCATTTGCCAGTATTTAGCCCACATCCCTCTAAACCCTTCCCATTCATGTACCCATTCAGATGCCTTTTAAATGGTGACATTGTACTAGCCTCTGCCACATCCTCTGGCAGCTTATTCTGTACACGTACCACCCTCTGAGTGAAAAGATTGCTGCTCAGGTCCCTTTCAGTTCTTTCCTCTCTCACCTTAAACCTATGTCCTCTAGTTTTGACTTCCCCTACCTGAAAAAATATTCACCCTATCCACGTCCCTTATGGTTTTATAAACCTCTATAAGATTACCACTTAGTCTTCGGTGCTTCAGGGAAAACAGCCCCAGACTATTCAGCCTCTCCTTGTAGCTCAGACCTTCCAATCCTGGCAGCATCCCTACCAGTCTTTTCTGAACCCATTCAAGTTTCACAATGTCTTTCCTATAGCAGGGAGAGCAGAGTTGAATGTAGTATTCCAAAAGTGGAGTCTTTATTTTATTTTGGCAGACGCTAAAGAACTTGTGGATACGGAGATACACGAAAGGGAATGAGCGACCCAATATGTTGCTGGTTGTGGGTAGTGCCACAACTTCGAATATAGTTGGGCAGCTGGCCAGTTACCCACTGATGGTGCTACACACTCACATGCAGGCAGAAGGTGAGTGTGGCCGCGTTCTCTGATAATGAAGCTTGGCCATTGAACGACAGCTTTCAATAGCACATTTGATAATTTCAGGATGTTGCAGAACCTTTACAGCTAATGCAGTAAGACAGAGTGGTGAAGTAGAAAACTTGGCATACAGTAAGCTTTCTGTCATACAACATAATCTGATGATAGTGGATGTATTTTAAAGGTTTATTAGAGGGTCAAATATTGGCTGGACTCCAGGGAGAATGCCCCTGCTGATGTTTGAAATAGTGCCTTACATCTTTCTTGTCTGCCTGGCTGGCTCGTTAAAGTCTCTGTTTAATACCTCCTGACAGTGCAGCATTCACTCAGTACTGCAATGGACTGCCAGCCTGGACTTTGGAATCTTCTGACTAGGATCTATGCAAAGGAAGAAATTAGTGCGAGCAGGTACAGGAAAGATTTCAGTGGTCAATAAGGAATGGCAAGAACCTGAAACAAATTGTTTGGAGATTTTAATTCACTTAAAATCCAACCACCTACTGAAATCGGGTCGTTTGAATCTGTTTTGATTCAGGATCCTCTCAGTAGAATATCAAGAGAATGAGGAGCTCACAATAATTAGTGTAAAGTGATAGATCTGGAGATAGTAAAATTTGACAAATCCCCCTGGACTTGACTGTCTTGTAGTTGCGTCCCTACCACTGGGCTAGAAGGTTCAGATTCAGGTCTCACCTCAGGATGCGATAGTCACAGAACTGTGTCATCACATGCCCAAATGGGGAGATTGAAAAATAAGTTATTTGTGGACTAGTTGGCTTGTATTAGTGGGTTTGACGAACTCACCTTAAAGTGGTGCTAGAAAAGCACAGCGGGTCAGGCAGCATCCGAGGAGCAGGAAAAATCAACGTTTCAGGCAAAAGCCCTTTGTCAGGTTTTTGCCCGGAATGTTGATTTTTCTGCCTGACCTGCTGTGCTATTCCAGCACCACTCTCAAGTTGACCCTCATCTCCAGCATCTGCAGTACCACTTCTGCTGAGCTCACCTTGGAGGCAATGGATATAATTCTTATGATCCTCTGCACTTGACCAGATTATGAAATGGTTTTATTAGGTTGTAATGCAGCGAGCATAACTACACTGTTAGAGAAATCAGGGTGGGAGAGGGAGAATGGGAATGATCAGCTAACTTGTCATCAATGACCAGAGGAATTTTGGGAATCTATTGTTGGGGATGTGATAATGACATTCAGTTCATTAGTTGGAGTCAACAAGGATTTAACAAAAGGCAAATTATGTTTGATATTTTCGAGGTTGTAACTGGCAGCATAGTTAAGGGGACATAAAGCATTTATATTTTCTGAAAGTCCTTAATATGATGCATTGAGTTGTTACACGAAATTAGCGCTTTTAATATTTGAGTAAGATTAATGTTGATTGATTTGTTGATGGACAGAAAACAGAAGGAATAATTGGGTCATATTCAGATCAGCAATTTGCAATCTACATTGGCTCCTGAGGGGGATGTGTAAAACTGACCGACTGCAGTGAGCTAGGTGTAAAGTAAGTGGTGAAGAGACAACACAGACTGCCAAATGGTCTGGGCAGAGTAAAGGATGGGCATGAGGGTAGCAAATGGTATACAACGTGAGCAAAATGTGCAGTCACTATTTTGGCAGGACATGGAGACCATCAGAATGTTTTTAAATAGTGAGATTGGGAAATTAAACAGAAAACAAGCTAAAGCTTTGCATCTTCCATTTATCAGAACTAGCACTAGGACCCAGAAACAGACGGGAGCTGGGGGCTCGGCAGGGGGGGAGAGATGAGTTAAAAGTCTGCTTTTTGCAGAGTATTTCTGATGAGTGCTAGACTTCATGGCTTACCTCTCGAAGCAATGTTTAAGTTCTTTACTCTCAAGCATTTATTTATACTGGGAAATGTTGATATTTGGAGAGATTGAGATTCCTTGTATGTGATTTGAAAAGTAAGCATGCTAGTTCAGTAAATAATTAATCTCTGGTCTGGCAGCCTCTTCAGAGAGAGAAACCGATAACATTTTGCATCCAGTTAACTCTGTTTCCATCTTCACTGATGCTTCCAGACCTGCTGGGTTTCTCCACTTTGTTTTAACTTATGAATCCAAATGGCCTGTTGGACTTTATCACCAAAGAGTTTGAAGTATCAGAGTAAAGACAGCTTGACTGCAGTTGTGTAGGGTTTTCGTGAAATCACACCTAGAGTACTGTGAACGGTTTAGGTCTCCTTATTTCCGATTGTATATGCTTTTCAGAGAGGACTGACTCCTGCAATAAGGCAATTGTCATATGTATAGGGTAAGACCATAATTGAAGTTGAAGTACAGGGTAAGTGCCAAGGAGTTTAGAAACGGGAGAGTGGTGATTGATCTTTCCAATGAAAGGTTGATCATTTCAGGACTGGAGAAATTTCTCCATGTCACCCCCACTGCCATTCGGTCTGGACCCTCTGTCACTGAGTGCAGAGATGGATAGAAGTCGGATACTGAGGAATGCATGGGAATATGGAGTTGATGGAAGATCGTCCTTGACTTTTTATTGAATACATTAGCAGGGCTGAATGGCCTAACTCTCCTCCTCCCATATCATTTGGTGCTGCTTCCAATGAGCCATAGCTGAAAGCCTGACCCCATTTTTGTGAGCATTTTATGCACAAATATCAATAAGTAACTGAAGTATACACTGCTGAATGCAGGCTGTTGTGGCACAGCAGTAGTGTCCTTATCTTTGGGCCAGTTGGACTTGCTTCAAGTTCCACCTTTTGTGGTGGTATGTCATCAACTTAAAAGCAACTACATTCCTGAACAGGGAATGTGACTGAATGAGACCAAATAAATTCCAGGTGACAATCAAATGAAAAGGAAGTTCAGCTTGTGTTTTTTTTGTTTGGAAATGGTCCCTAGGTTATGTGTATTGACCTATTGCTGTTTATATTTTGATCCAGTCATTGAAAAAGGAATGAAAAAGCCAAGGATGAGAGAATATTTCCGGAAAATTTTGGCCACGGATGGCTTGCCTGGGTTCTACCGTGGATTTACTGCGAACTTAATCAAGGCCGTTCCATCAGTCTGCATCAGTTACATACTGTACGAATACCTGAAGACTCACATGGGTCTGACCTCCCACTAAGGACTGACACCTTGAAATGAACATGGTGGAATCTCTCAGTTGGCTTTCGTAGTGGCATGGTGCCCAATCCAGCACCTGTTGCTCAGTGCACTTTGTTTATTTATTTTAAAATATTTTTAATAAACTGGTACTTGGTGTTCAAAATGCAGATTAGTTTACAATGAAATCTGTGGTTTATAATTGGGCACTGGTGTGCTTAACTCATCATTCTGAGGGCGCAGCCTAAAAAATAGGTAACCTACTGCAGAGATGTTTGCAGATACAGCAAAAGCACAGACTATTCCTTTATATAGGCAAAAGTGAGGACTGCAGATGCTGGAAACCAGAGTTTATTAAGAGTGGTGCTAGAAAAGCTCAGCAGTTCAGGCAGCATCTGAGGAGCAGGAAAATCAACGTTTCGGGCAAAATTAATCAGGAATTCCTTTATAATAGTCTGTTTTCCAATTTTCTCGCTCCAAATCTGGCCTCTTGATTGTCCTAAATCATAAACTCAACCATGGGTGACTGTGTCTTCAGCTGCCTCTCTCCTTTATAAGAAGTTCCTTGAAACCCCTGAATAAAGTTTTGGCTGACAGGCTCAGTTTCTCGGCTGTTCAGTGTTTTGTCTTGTTTGAGCTTTGCATTACAAAAGCAATGATGCCACATAAATTCAGGTTAATATCTGTAACTTTTTTGATCAGTTCCTTTTTCAGAAATACTCGGCTGATGCAATCCAAGCTGCACTGGTGTGATTTTTGCCATTTAAAAGTATCGTTTATGGAAGAAAAAGCTCTTTTGAAGCAAAGATGAGTAAGTCTTGTATTTATTTTGATGCGGATGTGTGAAGTGATGTTCTGAATCAGCAAGAACTGACCAATGTGTGGTGGGCAGAAACATTAGAAACTCTGACTTCCTAAGGTCGAGTGAAGTTAAAAGACTTTCATTTCTCTTTAAGTTTGGATTGGAGAGTGAGTAGCAACTACTTGTTTACTGTAGATAATAAGACCTTGTCACACTGAGGAATCAAGGATAAACTTTATAACATACCTAGAGTGTTTGGTGCCATGAAATAAATTTGTTGCACAATGGCAGCAGTGTGCATTACCTATAAGATGCACCACAACAATTCATCCTTTGGCAGCTTTTTCCAAACCTGCAACCACTTCGAAATAGAAGGACAAGGGCAGCACGTTTGTGGGGCATCCAGCATCTGACTGCAAGCTCTCCTCCAAACCAGTCAGCATTCTGACTTGGGAATATGCTTGCAGTGTCAAAATCATGGCAATACCTTTCTGATTGGTTTTACAGTAGAATATAGCTCGCTCAGTACTCTTACCTTGTGTGATTGTAGCCATATCTAGCAATAGCATCAGTGGCTTATGCAGAGTTAGTTCTAGAGTTCATTCAGGGTCTGTTCTTAGTGCCATGCTGTTATCTGACTGCACTTCTGACCTCCATTCCGAAAGTCGTTGTAGTTTCCTCCAGCTGAACGTCATCTTCAATTCTTGCTGCAAATCTGATACTTAGCATCAATTCTATCCTTCCCCATAGAATCATAGAATTCCTAGAGTGCGGAAGCAGGCTGTTTGACATTCAAGTCCACACCAACTCCCCAAAGAGCATTCAACTCAGACCCACCTTATCCCCATAACCCTGCATTCCCTATAGCTAGCCCACCTAGCCTGCACATCCCTGGACACTACGGGCAATTTAGCATAGCCAATCCACCTAACCTGCACATCATTGGACTGAGGTAAGAACCTGGAAGAAACCCATGCATACACAGGGAGAATGTGTAAACTCCACACAGACAGTTGTCTGAGGATGGAATCGAACCCAGCCACTGTGCCACCCCAAATAGCTATCGCATCAGATCAAATTAGACTGTGTGTGTAACAGATCCTGTACACCTGCTACCTCAAAGGTTCCGTACTCATTTAAAAAGATATTTTTGGAAAGTGGGATGATGCAGGAGTTTATCCCACTTAATGCTAATCCTTTGGTCCAAGTATTTGTGCTAGTTGTAAAGAATTAAAGAGCTATTAGAAGTTGCCCCAAGGGAGTGAACTGCAGCCATTTCCAGTCAGGATGTTGGACAGAAGGGATCTGCTGGATCCTTTCAGCTGTACATCTGTCTAATTTGTCTATTCGATGAATTGTGAAGGTTGTGGTTTTAGATGCAAGGTTTTGCGTCTGAATTTTTAAAAAATATGCAGTGATCATGACTTAGATTGCTCTTTAATATTTCTGATGCAATGACTCACTTGCAGCAGGGCAGTGATTTGGGTGCTCAGATGCAGCAGTCGAGAGTATGGTGCTGGAAAAGCACAGCAGGTCAGGCAGCATCCGAGGAGCAGGAGAATCGACATTTTGGGCATAAGCACTCTAATTCTCCCGCTCCTCAGATGCTGCCTGACCTGCTGTGCTTTTCCAGCACCACACTCTTGACTCTGATCTCCAGCATCTGCAGTCCTCACTTTCTCCTGGACAGGTGCAGCAGTCATTTACATGCTGCAATGAATGACTGAGTGGCAGGTTTGGTCATGTTGACTGATGTCCAAAAGCTGCCTGGGGACAACAATCTTGCTCCATGCAATCTGCTATGCAAAGACAGTTTTCACTTGAACTGAGAGTTGGTATGGTCTCTGAAAGCAGACTGACTTCAGTGATGTATATCATCTCATTCCCTAGTCATCAATCTCCTGTGGTACAGCAGCTTCTAAGAAAGCGCATGGCAGACACTTGCTCTGAATTCATCTTTACATTCTCTATCACCCAGGAATGGTTATATAAAGACAGATTGAGATAAAATTAATCGGAATCACAAAGCACAATTCAAATCAGTATTTTTGGGTTAGACAAACAAAAACAAAATTAACATTCAAGGTTCCAATGAATCTCTCACCTCAGCACCTAATCATATGATGCACATGAACAGTTAATAGCAAATATATTTACAAGTCTGTAAAAATTTACACATTTATTTTTTAAAAAAACACAGCAATTAGATACCCAACTATAGCCTTGAAATTATGCAGGGAATTAATGTTCACTGCTTCCGTATTAAGAGGAATTTCCACCTTCAATGTTTTTAAATAATGTTGACATAAAGTTGTTTTTTCTTTAGCATTGTGGAGACTGGTAGCCCATAATAGCTTCAGGGCACTTGTGAAGCCTAAAATGTGTAAAGTTTGACTTGGTTTCTAAGGTGTAAGTGTTGGAGTTGCCTTCTCAAAAAACCCTACTTATGATGCTACTTGAATCCTACCTGTAAGCTGTTAGTGATCTGCCCTGATGTATCCTCCTTTGGTTTAGTGTCAACATTGGTGTGTTCTCTGAGTGCCTTACAGACAAGTTGTTTGTGATGTTTAAGCCACTCTACCCTCCAATGGTCACAACTGCAAATTGTTATAATTTCATAGCTCTGCCATTTATATAGCAGTATGATACTCTGGTGACAGAGGCAGTGCCATGGAGATGTCAGGATTTTGAAGAAGTGACCAGGACGAGGTGAATCCTGTTAAATTGTGCCTGGATCTTGCACTTTATTTACTGGAGTCGGTTTTTGGTCAGCAGGATTTAACCAAGCTGGATTAGGAACTAGCTGCAGTTCTAGCAGGAGCTAAAGTCGATGGTTCTGGATAAGCGAATTGTCGAAGGTGACCCCACTAATTATCAACGTGTGCTCTTAACAGGGTAAGCACCTCGAATCTAGAGGGAAAAAGTCATTAGATTTATCAATATTAACATTGGTGTCTTGAGAGCGGGGGCACGCGATCTTTAAAGATCTTGATTTGGAGATGCCGGTATGGGACTGGGGTGTACAGAGTTAAAAATCACACAACACCAGGTTATAGTCCAACAGGTTTAATTGGAAGCACTAGCTTTCGGAGCGTCGCTCTTTCAGGTGGTAGTGGAGAGCTCAATCCTAACACACAGAATTTATAGCAAAACTTTACAGTGTGATGTAACTGAAATAATACATTGAAAAATTGATTGCTAAGTCTTTTATCTGTTTGAATACAGTGATAGTTTCACTTCTTTCATGTGTAAATCACAAAACCTTTTTTTAAAAGTTGCATTCTCGGGTTAGCTGTTAACAATTGGTGTTAGCTAGACAATATGTTGAAGGTGTTGGCCCCCTGTGTTCTCTGTCTATGCCATGATGTTTAGATTGTTATCTCACTTTTTAGATTAGAATCAGAGTTTTACATGAATGCATGCAGTTTTTGAGCAAAGTACAAAGTAACCCTGCAAGTCCAAATTCGCCCCACAAAATGTGTGCGCATTTGGGTCTGTCTGTCTGGGTTGGGGGTTGTGAGTGTGAGAAAGTGTATGTGTGGTGAGTGTAGAGTGTCTTAAGTCTGTGAGGGGGTGCATGTGAGAGTATGGGAGTGTCTGTGTATATATGTGCATAGGAGTGCCTCTGTGTGTGTGTGTGTGTGTGTGTGTGTGTGTATGTATGTATAGTGCAATGGTGGACACCTGTAATGTGACATGAACCCAATGTCCCAATGGGCACCCATAGGGAAGGCCTCAACTGGGACATTGGGTTCATGTCACATTACAGGTGACCACCATTGCGCTATACACACACACACACACACACACACACACACACACACACCCACACTCCCACATGCACCCCCTCACAGACTTAAGACACTCTACACTCACTGCACACATACACTTTCTCACACTCAACCCCCAACCCAGACAGACAGACAGACACACACACACACACACACACACACACACACACAGACAAAGACCCACATGCACACATGTATTTTGTGGGGTGAATTTGTACTTTCAGGGTTACATTGTACTTTGCTCAAAAACTGCATGTATTCATGTAAAACTGAGCTCAAAAACTGCATGAATTTACGTAAAACTCTGTTATCTCACTTTTTAGATTAGAATCAATCTAAACATCATGATTTGGAGATGCCGGTGTTGGACTGGGGTGTACAAAGTTAAAAAATCACACAACACCAGGTTATAGTCCAACAGGTTTAATTGGAAACACACTAGCTTTCGGAGCGACACTCCTTCATCAAGTGATCATCACCTCATGAAGGAGTGTCGCTCCAAAAGCTAGTGTGCTTCCAATTAAACCTGTTGGACTATAACCTGGTGTTGTGTGATTTTTAACTCTAACCATCATGGCATAGACAGAACACGGGGGGCTAACACCTTCAACATATTGTCAAACTATCACACATTGTTAACAGCTAACCCGAGGATGCAACTTTTTTTAAAAAAAGGTTTTGTGATTTACACATGAAATAAATGAAGCTATCATGGTATCCAAACAGCTGAAAGACTCAATTTTTCAATGCATAATTTCAGTTACATCACACTGTAAATTTTTGCTATAAATTCTGTGTGTTAGGATTGATCCCTCCACTACCACCTGATGAAGGCGCATCGCTCCGAAAGCTAGTGCTTCCAATTAAACCTGTTGGACTATAACCTGGTGTTGTGCAATTCTTAACTTCAAAGATCTTGATGTGCCGAAGAATGAGCCAAAATTAGGAAGCATGTAGGTAGAGCTATCAAGGAGTGCATTGATTATTTGCAGGGAATGATAACACTTAGAGATTGTAGCATCCAGGTGTTCAAATTTGCTTTAGCCAAAACAGTGTGTTGTCTTGTTGAAAGAGACAGATGCTGTCTTGATATATTCCATTTGGTTGTAGCACTATACAGATTGCTAGTTTAATCACTTCACTTGGAGTACTGTGTCTCGTTTTGTTGTTGAGTTTATTAGAGTTGATAGATTGGCCTAGGGGAAAGTTTTGGAAGAGTGAGGAGGGATTTGCAAGCTTAAAGAACCAATATGTTGATCTCAAAGCAATGCAGAGACAAAGGAAACTTGATCAGGACGAGTGTGGAGGTGGGTGGGCATATACGTAAGGGAATGTTTGTATGCTTTCAGTGAGCATTCCAGCTTGTCTGACTGGGAAGCACCCAGGTTTTAAATCAAGGTAGGTTGTCTGCAGTAGAGAGTGTCTGAAATATCTTGTTTGCTGCTGACACTGCTTGCTTTCTATGCTGGTCTGTAATAAAGACAGATAATTTTCCAGTTGGTTTATTGCACTTGCAGCTTTTAAGGCAAGACTGTACGGCTATGAGGGGAACATATGAGTGTGTATGTGCAGCAAATTTGATCCCTAGCTGGTGCAGTTTCCCAGTTTGATATCTTTATATTATCCAGATCAGTGTTAGTTATTTCAGATACTTACTGCTGCTCGGGTTTCATATTATTCAAATGGAAAGAGAAAATAAATCCTTGATTTTTGTGGTTAATGATTTGAGTATTTTCAGTATGACTTTAATTCATGTAAATTGGTTATACACTGCAATATAATTTAACATGACTTGGAACCCCAGTACGTTCCAGGATCCTGTATCAAATAGTGGCTGGACTCGTATTGTTGCAAAGTTCAGATGTTTCAGGTAATGGTGGGGGAGAATGAGTTTGGGATGTGGTGTTGACAGTGGTGGTGGATCTGGTCAGAGGGGTTTGTTGGTATCAGTGATGCTTGGTTCTTGGGGGCGGGTGCATGTGGAGGGATTATGGTCAACAGAGTTGTGTGGAGTTAGGGGGGGCAGAAGTGGCAGAGTGGTCCCTCTTCCCCGAAAAAAAAGTGACTGTAGGCAGCTTTTATGTTTATTTTCTGCAGCTACCTCCCCCAACAATCCATTTGTGTTCCTGGATATCTCTGTCAAAGCTCTGTGATCTCCAGTGGAATCTCCATCACCCGTTCTCTCGCCTTGTGCAGCGGCGTAGACTTGGCAGACTCCGTCCTGGCATTCCTGTCCACGTAGCTCCCGCTTTCTGTGTTCAGCGTTTCCAGGGATCTGACCAAGACCCTCTGGTCATCCTCAGGCAGACTGTTCAGATCAGAGGCCAGCAAGGTGCCAGTGCTGCCGTGAACCACATGAATACCATCGGGACCTTTCAGCTCCACTGGGTGCCGGTGCTTGAACTTCAGAGTTCCACGACTAGGGGGTTTCTCTTCCTCATCTTCCATGTCACTGGGAACCAGCTGCTGACAGAGGTGGGGAAGAGTTGGAGAAAACAAAAACCCAGACCATTAGGCTATATCATATCCTTGCACTCACTCGGTACTCCTCACTGACAATTCATGTTGCATTTTGTTCAGGAGGAGGAGACCACGTGGTCTGGATTGGAACAAGCCAAATAGGGTAGAGCTGCAGCAGACTGAGCAAACAAGGTGAATTCCTAAAGAATTCAGAAGCTGGGAAAGTGTTCCTATTGCATCTGCTCAGTTCTGTTGTGCTACAAAAATATTATCGAGATATCGAACATCGAAACACATTGTTGATTACACATGCCAGATGGGTTACATGGAACTGAAGTGAAATTTTCATCCAGAGGAAAAGTGTTGAGGGAATTACTGAACTGAAGCTCCTTCAGGTTTGAAGATTGATGACGATTTGGGTGGCCACTGTCTAACAATCAGGTGTGGATCAGAGTAAGGGTGTCTGCTCTTCAGAACTGTAGAACTTCAGGTCTGAAGAAGTCATGTCAAACTGGAAACATTGTCTCTTTGTCTCCACAGATGCTGCCGGATCTGAATTGGTGCTTAAAAATGTGTTGCTGGAAAAACGCAGCAGGTCAGGCAGCATTCTTCAGGATTCCTGAAGAAGGGCTTATGCCTGAAATGTCGATTCTCCTGCTCCTTTGATGCTGCCTGACCTGCTGCGTTTTTCCAGCAACACATTTTTAAGCTCTGATCTTCAGCATCTGCAGTCCTCACTTTCTCCTAGATCTGAATTGGTTCCCAGTTATTTTTTTCTATTTCAGATTCTCTAGCATCTGTTGGATTTAGTTTTTATGTCATAAACTAATGACTGTTTTTAAAAAAATCTTTCTTTGCCTCTTGAAGCAATTTGGGCGTTTTATATCACATTAATTAAAATGAAAGGTTGGCCATTTTTCTTTTAGGAGTGTCAGCCCAGATGGTGTCCCCTTCACAATGGACTTGCTGTTTTAACCATTTTCACAGCATACTGACAATCTCCTGAAGTTGTATGTTATAGTGTTAACATTTGGGAGAGGTTGGGCAGAGGAGTCCCAGATGGGACGTGGGGTCTATTCCTGCACCTGTTTACGTACAAGAATGACCACACTTATTCCAAGTGATAAGAAATTTCCTAATGCTGTTGAATAAATGGAATGTGATTTCTATTCCCAACTCACCTCTTCATCTGTTCAAGAAGTGACAATTTGTTTTGTTTCCATGTGCTAACGGATTAATAAGTTGTTTTTATTCACTTGTGGGACGTGGGTGTCGTTGGCTGGTCAGCATTTATTGTCTGCCCTTAAACTGAGTGGTTTGCTAGGCCATTTCAGAGGGCAATTCAAAGTTAATCCCATTGGTGATTGGGTCTAGAGACACATGTAGGTCAGATGAGTTGAGGATGGCAGATTTCCTTGCCTGAAGGGCCGGATGGGTTTTCCTGACAATCGGCAATGGCTTCGATCGTCATTAGATATCTATTGAACTCTAGTCCTTCAGCAATTAAGGCCAGAGCAGCATAGCCAATTTTCAGTAGGTGACTTGTGAAGAGGATGCCTGTTTTTTTAACAATCTGAGTCAATTGTCACCTGCCCAGTAACCAAGAATTTCAGACTAATGTTCTGGGACCTGGGTTGGAATTCCAATGACTGTACACAGTGAAATTTTGAATTCAGTAAAATTTGGAATAGAGAGTGAGCCTTGTGGCAGCCAGGGCAGGAGTAGAAATTATGGGCCCTGCTGATGTTCCTTGTTTGGGACCTTAGCCCTGGCCTTGATGGTCGGTTATTTAAAACAAAATTAATTTGTTCACTAATGTCCCTTTAGGGAAGAAAGTCGACCATCCTTACGGGGTCTGACCTACGAGTGACTCTAGTTGCAAAGCAATGTGGTTGATTCAGAACTGCCTGCAAAACTCTGGTTTAGCCAACAACATCCCATGAACAAATAAAAATGGCTGACGTCAGAACTACTAAGCAAAGTAATATTTCGAAAGATTCACATATTGAGATTCAGGTGGGCTGCTCATTAGAGTAGAGAGTGTGGTGCTGGAAAAGCACAGCAGGTCAGGCGGCATCCGAGGAGCAGGCGAGTCGATGTTTCGGACACAAGCCCTTCATCAGGATTCTGCTGCTCTCCTGCTCCTGCTCCTCGGATGATGCCTGACCTGCTATGCTTTTCCACCACCACACACTCGACTCAGATGTCCAGCATTTGCAGTCTTCACTTTCTCCTTTCTCATTAAAGAGTGCAGTATTGAGTGTTGATGCATGATGCAGAGGCACCAGTTTCAACCCAACCTCTAAATTATCCAGTTGTTCAGTTTGCAGCCCTTTCAGTGGTCTCTTTGCATCGCCATTGTGTTATTGACAGATGGGGTTGAAACCTGGACTGGGAACCTCACTGCTTGTTCCAGATCGGATTCATTTTACATCTGGCAGTCCCAGATGACCTGGAGCTTGAAGAGGTCGGAGACCGACTGGAAAAGGAATAGTTCTTCCACTTCAAATTTCCCTTTGAATAGTTCTCCAAGTTCACAGCACAAGCATGCAACAAATCAATGGTTTGCTTCGCAGAGATGCTCTGGCAGTTCACCTTACATAACCCTCAGCACTGAATCCAAGAATAAACCACAGGAAAGCCACAGTGAACTATGAGGTAGTGATGTGATGTTGAGCAAGAGGATAGATTCACACCCAGATTCCAAGCTTGGGGAACCTGTTGAGTGGTGGTAGATATAAAGGAGAGTGAAAGATGATCAATTTTTGAGCTTTTCAATAAGAGTGATGCCTTGCATTTCCTTCCAGCTCCCCATTCACTCATCTAGACCCATGAACACTCAGCACCTCAGGCAGCACAGCAAGACAACCCGGTTCCCATGCTCCGCCAATTAAAGTGACAAGCTGCACTTCACACCGCAAACCCGACTGGTTTCACACCAGCTATACCTCTAGCACAGATGAGCGATCTCCACTGGCAGTGGATTTGTGAACTAGGCGAGCGGCAAACAGCTTCTTCAGCCGCAGGTAATCATCCAGAACCACTTTCAAGAGGGAACCCTTGAGATAATGCACAGCAAGTAAAACATACACCTCTTCATGACGGCTTGGGAGGTCAGCTGAACTTTTCATTGCTACGTGCTGTCTATCTCGCTGTTGTGTGTTTGCAGAGGACATAGTCACTCCCAAATAGTAATACAGAGACAAAGGGACTTACTTTCTTTACTTTGGTTAAGATTTTGCAATTTGGGGCAGCACGGCGGCACAATGGTTACCAGTGCTGCCTGACAGTGCCAGGGACCCAGGTTTAATTCCAGCCTCAGGTGACTGTGTGGAGTTTACACTTTCTCCCCAGGTCTGCGTGGATTTTCACTGGATGCTCTGATTTCCTCCCACAGTGCAGGTTGGGTGGATTGGCCTTGGGAAATGCAGGGTTACAAGGATAGGGTGATGGGGTTAGATCTGGTTGGGATCCTTTTCACAGGGTTGGTGCAGACCCAGTGGGCTGAATGGCCTCTTCCCACACTGTGGGGATTCTATCTGCAAGTTCTCTGCCTCAGGGGTTGAAGTGGGATCATTGACTATATTGATAAAACAGAGGTGGACACATTCTTGGTGAGCAGGAGGACAACATTTTCGGGAGTAGAATGTAGAATTCAGAATGCAAACAGATCGGACATAATCTCATTAACTGGCAGAGCAGACTTGAAGGGCTGAATGGCCTTCTCCAAACTCATATAGTTGCAGTTCCTTTGTAAATCTCATCTTTGCGGAATATTAGTTGAATAGGGAGGGTTGTTGAAATGACAAATCTCTCAACCTTTAAAAAGAGCTTGGATGAGTACTTGAAATGTCAGTAACATCCAAGGCTAACTGCTGGAAAGTGGGATCAGTTCTTTGGTTGGTGCAGACTTGATAGGTCAAAGGGCCTCAGCTGTCCTGTATGATTCTATGATAACGATGATCAAGCCCAGGAAGAGATCCTTTGACCCCTCATGCCTGAGTTAGCCACCAGATGAGTCCCACTTTTAAGACATAAAATCCCCCAGCCAATAGGATGTTTGTTGCACCCCAACCCATTGGATCCATCATCTAATTGTATTATCCTCCTTGACATATTGTAAAATGGTTGGACTTGGTAATCTCATTCTAACGTACCTTGATGGGACCTTCTCGCATGATCTGTCCAAGTTTTGCAATGCTGTCGTACTCCTGTATGGCTGCACGCAAATATCGATCATCCTCCAGCTTCGATGTGGGTGGTGCACGGCCAAATGTGCCCTTTAAAGGAAAGGCAATAGTCGGTGAGGTTGTAGATGTGTGATGAAGGTTATATAATTTCTATGTACTCTAGTTTGAATTTCAAAGTCAAGGCAGATGGCTGCTGATTAATTGCTTCTCGGAAAGGTTTTCTTTTAAAACAATTTTGAAGGTCAGATAGTCCTTCTGGAACAGTGACTAAACCCATTATTTGTCATACAGCAGGTGACTGAAGCAAGCTTTGTATTCAGTTCAGAAGATACTAGGCTTGAATTTGGAAGATTCTCTCCTAGAAGGTGTTTAGAGTAGTTCAGGGACCGGTCATCTCAACATTTAGTTTATGAAGCTTTCCTATGAAGAGAGTTTTGTTGAGAAAGCTGCAGGTTATGAGATCTGAGAGAGTTTAAGACTCTTAGATTTGTGAAACAGATCATTTTGGTAGATTTGGCAAGGCTTCACTGAATTCCCTCTACAGTCCATACCCCACAAACCGTTAGCAGTTAGTTAAGTCTAACCCTAAAGAACTGAGATAGGGTTGTAACTTCTCTGCATTTGGGTCTATCTTAAAATTAATTCCTGAGACTTGGGCTTTACTGCTTGGGTCAATACTTATTGACCAGCCCTTGTTGCCCCTTTAGAAGGTGGGGATGAGCTGTCGTCTTCAAACACTACATTCCACAATGCTGTTGAGGGGTTATAGAATATTGTCCGAGCACCACTCAAGAAATGGCAACATATTGATGGCTATAAAGGAAATCTAATGGACAGTGTTGAAACTTTGTTGTGTTTTTGATTTTGCTAACTTTTGAAATAATATTTCGACAGCTAATATTTCTCAAAAGCATTTGTATTTTTTAAACAATGGAACAGAAGTTTATTCCACAAGAAGAATGTGCAGTCTCATCTCGATATGTCTCTGCGACCATGTTAATTATCTAAACAAGAAAGAAAATGATCTATAAAGCCAGGTTTTGTTCTGGGATCTGACAGGCCAGTCTTACTATCTGCTGGCATTATTACAACTGTCGCACCAGTCTGAAGAGGTTTGTTGTTGTTATAAACTCTGGGTCTATATTCACCATACCCCAGTGTTATACAGTGAGGTCTAGATCCACCGTACCCCAGTGTTATACAGTGAGGTCTATATCCACCGTATCCCAGTGTTATACAGTGAGGTCTATATCCACTGTATCCCAGTGTTATACAGTGAGGTCTATATCCACCATAACCCATGCTAAATTGCCCGTAGTGTTAGATGCAGGGGTAAATGTAGGGGAATGGGTCTGGGATGGGTGTGCTTCGGCGGGTCGGTGTGGACTTGTTGGGCCGAAGGGTCTGTTTCTACACTGTAAGTAATCTAATCTAATCTAAACTCTACATTGACTTGAGCTGACAGGACATGCAGTACCTTCTGCTATTAACTTCTCCAAAGATGGTCACTGTGGGTTCACAAGATTTCCCCTAATTATAACATAAACCCACAGAATGATTTCACTGTTCATTGCAATCTGAAACTTCACAATGGCATATAACTGGGGGTTGTTCGTACAACTAAAGAGATGCTAAAAGTTAGAATAGTGGTCTCTGGGGATGAGGTAACGATGCTGGTTTTAAACATCAACTCCAGGATCTTAGATTGTATGCAAACAATTGGAATAGAGCTGACAATAATTATTTTGTCAAAAATTCTTATTAAGGAAGTACATCTTCAACAATGTTGAGATAAAAATCACATTATTTGCTGTCCTTGGCTCCTGTTAAAATGACACTTCAGGGCTTGTGTACCCTTGAGTTTAGAAGGATGAGGGGGAACTGATTGAGATGTGTGAGATTATTAAAGGATTGGAGGCAGGAAGCATGTTTCCACTGATGGATGAGTCCAGAACCAGCGGACACAGTTTAAAAATAAGGGGTAGGCCATTTAGAACAGAGGAGAGGAGCAACTTCTTCACCCAGACAGTGGTGGGTGTATGGAATGCTCTGCCCCAGGACGCAGTGGAGGCCAAGTCTCTGGATACTTCCAAGAAAGAGTTGGATAGAGCTCTTAAAGATAGTGGAATCGAGGGTTATGGAGATAAGGCAGGAACAGGATACTGATTGTGGATGATCAGCCATGATCATAATGAAAGGTGGTGCTGGCTCGAAGGGCCAAATGGCCTAATCCTATGGTCTGTTGAGAAGATTCCTGTTTTGCAGTCAGCACCAAGGGACAACAAAACGGTGGCAGGTAAACTTACGTGGGTCCTGGCTGGACTGTTCCAGAGGTCAGTGATGTCACTGAGGTTCTCTGGTAGGTCATCTTCCTGTTCAGCCTGAGCAGCAAGTTCCAAGTTCCTGCAGAAGGGATCCAGCCAGACTGGATTTGCCCTGAAAACAAGACATTGGCACCATGAAGGGAATACTCCTTCAGACAGTATAAAGCATCTGCACACTTCTCAGTGTTGAGAAATTGATCATACTTTTGGATACTTGTTCAGAAGTTGCATGTTTTAATCGCAGTCATGTGAAGTGCACTGTGTTTTACGATATATCAATGTTTTTTCTGACACTGTCCAGCTCGTATCCAAATTTGCGAAACTCAAATGAATGTCTGTGACAAGTCACCTCTATTAATATGAGGGTTAATTTGCTGACATATTACTCCCCAGTCCCAGGATTGTGGTGATGCAAGCTTCACCTAACCACCTCTGAATGGGTTTCGAGAAGGAGGACGCAGATAATTGTCAGACACAAAATGATTATCTGGCATATCTCACTTTTCTCCTGGTGTTCTGGTGCCGATGCATTACGATTACCACACTCCCTAGGCCATGTCAGCTTTTGGGAATGGTAAAATATTGGATCAAAAATAGCAAGGAATATTCCACTGCCAATGGCACCCAAAACCTGTTGGCGATTAGCAGATTGTGACTGGAGCCTCCCAACTATCATAATAATGTCTGCCCCAGATCAGTAGTTGCCTCTGTAGCTGTAAAGTACAATATAGAAATGGGTTAAATCAATCAATCCTCTGAATCTCAGCCAAATCTTCAGGTCACTTACCCTTCAAACGAATACTTGTTAGTGTTAGGCATGTCCAAGATGTCCATAAACCCTTGGTTACCTAAACAGAATGACACAGATCTTCAACACTTGCTCAGTTTCGAAGATGTTCAACATGCTCTCGAGGTTATCGGCTTGTGCTTTTTGTTCCTATACCTTCTCAGGTTACTGAGCGCAAAAATCAACAGGCTGGCATGCACATTGATACAAAGAAGGAGAAAACAGCGTGACTGCAAATAGGTTCACTAGACAATGGCAAGGGATTTGACAAAAAATACTGATTGCATAGTGCTTTTAACAATGTGACAATTCATTTCTGAGATCAGAGCATCACTGGCCAGGCCAGCAATTATTGCCCTGTCCTTAATTGCCTGGACCAGGTAAGAACAGCACATTCCCTCCCCAAGGGGATTATTGAACCAGATGGGCTCTTCAAACAATGCACTATCGTATTATGTTAATGCCAGATTTGCAGTAAATTCACATTCCACCATCTGCCATGGTGGGATTTGAATGCAGGTCTCCAGAAGGTTACCTGGGTCTCTGGGTCTATCAAGAATACCACTAGGCTATCACCTCCCCCATTAGCTCCAATGATTATTGCACCAACCAGGTCTGTAAACCCAGGACCAGAAACAGTCTGTCATCCTATGGTCATGCTCACAACAGTTTAAAGAATTCTCTCTTTAATTAAGGATGTAATTTGCCAACTGTGCAACACATGCATGTGTTTGGTCAGATCAAGCAATATCTCTCTCAGGTCTCAAAGTCTAAATGTTGCTATGTAAGCACAGGATAAGGTCTAATCTAAATCACTACTGCAATTATTGGGATGCTTTGCAAATGTCTTCAGAGAGTTGTTGTGGCACAATGGTAGTTTCCCTGTCTCTAGCCAGGAAATTTAGGTGTAAGTCCCAGTTACTGCAGAGGTATGTAATTGTGTCTTTGAACAGGGGGATTAGAACATATGTGCTGGGGTTGTCAGCCCTTAAGCATCTAACCTCAGATATTGGGGTGAATTGATCCAAAATATTTACATATAAAATATTTTTGGTTATTGCAAATAATGCCAACTCTGATTGCAGTTCTTACCAGTGGAACCTGCTACAATAGCCTTCAACTTTCTTTTGTGCCTGTTGGCAATAAACAAAGAGACATTCAACATTTAGGAAAGTGAAAGAGGTTCTGGTCTTCACGCTTCAAATGATAGTTATCTATAGCCTGAGGTTGCTGCAGATATGATCAGTAAGTATAGTGAGCCCATTGTAAAGCAGAGTGTGACAGATATTATAGCCTTATTTCAGAGGGGATCACAGACAAGAAGTGAGAAGAAGCTATACGGTCAATTTTTGTGGCAAGGAGCATCTTGTATAGCG